>NC_090404.1:325000-606409 GCF_036365525.1 Heterodontus francisci | reverse complement strand
TATACTGAGGGTGGGGTATGTAGCAGAGAGAGTGTTATAACTGAGAGTCTATACTGAGGGTGATGTGTGTAACAGAGAGAGTGTTATAACTGAGAGTCTATACTGAGGGTGGGGTGTGTAACGGAGAGAGTGTTATAACTGAGAGTCTATACTGAGGGTGGGGTGTGTAACAGAGAGAGTGTTATAACCGAGAGTCTATACTGAGGGTGGGCTGTGTAACGGAGAGAGTGTTATAACTGAGAGTCTATACTGAGGGTGGGGTGTGTAACAGAGAGAGTGTTATAACCGAGAGTCTATACTGAGGGTGGGGTGTGTAACAGAGAGAGTGTTAGAACAGAGAGTCTATACTGAGGGTGGGGTGTGTAACAGAGAGAGTGTTATAACCGAGAGTCTATACTGAGGGTGGGCTGTGTAACAGAGAGAGTGTTATAACAGCGTGTTTGTACTGAGGGTGGGCTGTGTAACAGAGAGAGTGTTATAACGGAAAGTCTGTACTGACAGTGTGTGTAACCGAGAGAGTGCTCTAACTGGGAGTTTGTACTGACAGTGTGTGTAACCGAGAGAGTGTTATAACTGAAATTCTCGTATTGACGCTGGTATGTTTAACTTTTGGAGGTGAGAATCTGATGCTCAGGGCAAGGAGTGCGAGAGAGAGATTGGGTAAACAAGCCAATGCACCTAAGGGAATCTCTGCGAACAGGATATGAGATGAATGCGAGGGTGTGTTCGCTTGCACTGGCACCAGATGGCGCCAAGTCTGTTCACACTATTTGTGAGGAAAAGCAGCTCGCAGCTCCTCTACACACATCCCATCCCCCTCCAGTATGTCCGCCCTGCAGCTGACCTTCCAATTTACAAATTACCAGACAATGTAGTGGAGCCTCACTGCAGAGTCTCTATCGTTATTACACAGGTTCATGAACCGCATCTGTATCTGTCAGGGCGAGCAGGATCCGAGCTCCATCAGGGGGAGCAGGCTCCGAGCTCCATCAGGGGGAGCCATCTGGGAGCTCCATCAGTTGGGGGCAGGCTCCGAGCTCCATCAGGGGGAGCAGGCTCAGAGCTCCATCAGGGGGAGCAGGCTCCGAGCTCCAACATGGGGAGCAGGCTCCGAGCTCCATCAGGGGGAGCCATCTGGGAGCTCCATCAGTTGGGGGCAGGCTCCGAGCTCCATCAGGGGGAGCAGGCTCCGAGCTCCATCAGGGGGAGCAGGCTCCGAGCTCCATCAGGGGGAGCAGGCTCCGAGCTCCATCAGGGGGAGCAGGCTCCGAGCTCCATCAGGGGGAGCAGGCACCGAGCTCCATCAGGGGGAGCCGGCACCGAGCTCCATCAGGGGGAGCCGTCACCGAGCTCCATCAGGGGGAGCCGTCACCGAGCTCCATCAGGGGGAGCCGTCGACGAGCTCCATCAGGGGGAGCAGGCGGCGAGCTCCATCAGGGGGAGCCGTCAGCGAGCTCCATCAGGGGGAGCAGGCGGCGAACTCCATCAGGGGGAGCCATCTGCGAGCTCCATCAGGGGGAGCTCGTACAATCCAACCCACTGTGTCTCCTGACAACGGGACCTGTGAATGAACAGGGGAATGTGTCGTCAAAAAGAAACTCTATTACTCAGACACCAGCACTATAAATACTAATTCAACTATTACAGGGATGCAATAGATTCATACAACCTGTTTCTTGTTTCTCCAAGGCGATAAACAATGTGGGTTGTAATTGTCCCCCTTATACTGTGCGTTCTGTGCTCAAAATAAACATGTCTAACTATGCTGCTCAAATTGATGTGAGTTCCATCCCACCCAACCTTGCCTAATAGCTGTCTCGATGGTCTGTCTTACTGTTGAGCCAGTAACGTTACGAAAGGAACTGGGTGCTTTCATTGTTTAGGTTAATACCCGAACCCGAGCCGCAATGTGCATGCCTGCTGCATTGTTCTGGCTAATCTCTTTAACATATTACTAATCACATCCAGATCAATTCACACCCCTTCTGCGGGCAGTCACATCCGTGCTCTAGACTGCAATAATCTCTTCACATGCCCCGTATGAAAAGATGTGGATCAGAAAGGGAATGAGGGCAAGGAAGTGCCGTTTGAAAATCCCAGGAGATCTCCAGGGAGGGAGAGAGGGGTCAAAACAGAAATACCAGCCCACTCGCATTCGGATCGGCCAGATGATTCTGCAGTACCGCTCGCATATTGCCTCCTGCACATGTCAATCAGCAGCAGACATCTGACAGCCTGAAACGTTAACCCTGTTTCTCTCTCCACAGATACTGCCCTGCAGACCCTCATGCTGGCTGTCCTCCCATGCACTTTCTTTTTTTATTTCACCATCCACAGTATTTTTATTTGAAGCCTGTGCAAGCAGTTTGATTCATTATTCCCACGATCACGGCAGGATTTTGCTAATGTGGTGGGGTGGGTGGGTGGAGACGAGAGATTTTTAAACCTGATCTTGATTGATTTTGTTTTTGCAACTGAGAAATTTGAAACTCTGAACGTCATGAATTTTTGTTTAGGAATATTTGCAATGTAGCTGGGACATGATTTTTTTTTTAATTTAGGGAAGAAAGGGAAATGAAGGCTGTTTCTCCTAACATTGACTTTTTAATTATTTCAATCTATTAATCAGTAATTTCACCCTATCTGCTCAGTTCACATACCTCCAGTTCTTTGCCGATAATATCCACTGGCTCATCTGCATTGTGGAAGATGTCAAACATTTTGATCGAGGATCCCAGCACAAGACCAGAGTCTGCATGGTGATCCTCTCCTGCAGCACAACACTGCCTCCCGACGATTAAGATCCATGGTGAACCACTGGGCAATGTGGATCACTTCCCATACCTTGGGAGCCTCCTCTCAGCAAGGGCAGACATTGATGATGAAACTCAGCATCGCCTCCATTGTGCCAGCGTAGCCTTCGGTCATCTAAGGAAAAGACTGTTTAGGGACAAAGACCTCAAACCTGGCACCAAGCTCATGGTCTACAGGGCCGCAGTGTTGCCTGCCCTCCTGTATGCATCAGAAACATGGACACTGTACAGCAGACATCTCAAAGCCCTGGAGAGATATCACCAGCGGTGCCTCCGCAAGATCCTGCAAGTTCAGTGGCAGGACAGGCGCTCCAATATCAGTGTCCTCTCTCAGGCCAACGTCCCCCAGTATCGAGACACTGATCATGGCTAGTCATAGTCAGTTACACTGGGCAGGCCACATTGTCCGTATGCCTAACACAACACTCCCAAAACAAGTTCCGTCATGGCAAGAGGCTACCAGGAGGGCAGAGGAAACCCTACAAGGATGTCCTTAAAGTCTCCCTGAAAAATTGTGACACCTCCACCGATTCATGGGAATCACTTGCCTGAGACCACCCAAAATGGAGAAGAAGCCATCCACGAAGGTGCCAGTCAGT
Source organism: Heterodontus francisci (assembly GCF_036365525.1). Taxonomy (NCBI): domain Eukaryota; kingdom Metazoa; phylum Chordata; class Chondrichthyes; order Heterodontiformes; family Heterodontidae; genus Heterodontus; species Heterodontus francisci. The sequence continues at coordinate 602,997 of NC_090404.1, read as the reverse complement.
TCGAATAATGTCAACGTGCCCAGGCAGCATCCAGGTGCAAACAGCAGAAGGAGCATTCGAGCATCCCACCCACTAGCCTCACCAAACACCAACTGCCCCACCTGCGGCAGAGTGTGCGGTTCACAGAATTGGACTGTTCAGTCACCTAAAGACCCACAACCCTGGAGTGGAAGAGTGTCATCCTCGGTCCCGAGGGACTGCCTAAGAAGATGAGGACATGGTGGGGTGGGTTGAAGCGAGTGTTGGTGGGTGTTGACTACAACTTGCGGAAGGAGGTAAACAGGAAAAAGCACAGCACAAATCATTTCACTCGCAGGTAAACTTCAACAAAACTAGGAAAATTTGGTTGCTAGACCATGTAAGCCCAGGGGAATCATGAATCTTCCCGAATCCGGTGTGTTTTTCCGGCACGTTAACTGTTCTTGCTCTCTCCCTACAAAGACCCATAAAGAGATCCAATTTAAGATGCAACGTGGCTCGAGATTCCAGATCCCGAAGGTTATGGACACTGTAGTGGAAACAGACAGCAGTGTGGATAATGTCTTCCTCTCAGCTATGGGTGCGAAGAGGGCAATGGAAGATGTTACTCTGGGAAGGGTGTGTTCTCCAGCAGTGTTATGTGAATGCATTTATTTTTTGTAAACTATGTATTAAGAAAGTATAGTTAAATTTTGGGCATTGAATCATTTGGAGATTGCTGAACTTTGTGGGTCTTTTTCTTAAAAGGAAGGTCAACAGAATGTTGAGCAGTAAACAAGTTTTTGCTGAAAGGCACATGATCTCAAGTAAACACAACAGGGGGCTTGACCTGAAGAGCTATTTTCTTATTGACAAGTCAGGATTTATGGCTGTCGTATGACTTGCCTCTGGAAAAAGTTGGTTTCATTTTGAGCTGTTTAAAAAAAAAAACAAGAAGCCAGTTGGTTTGGCTAGAAACAGGCAGTTGGAGTTTGCTTGTTGACCTGCCAGGAGAACAGAAGACCCTACTTATCTTGCTCTTGAAAAGCAAATCCTGTATCAAGTTGTACTATTGCCTCCTGTATTTGAAGAAACCCTGAATGTTTGCAGAAGCCTTGTATCTTTAAAAAGAGAACTTTGCATCAAATGTGTGAGAACTTAAACCTTTGTTGCTGCACACCTGATGTAAGGCCTATGTGAAGTCTTCTGTAGCTGCATTTCTTGAAAGCCTATCCAGATTGTTCATCAACATCGCCTGGAATGAACACCTCGCCAAAGAATGGACATCCATATCCTCTCTAAAGTATTTTTTATTCCTTCCATTTCTTTATAACAGCTCTAAACAAAAATCCCTTTTTAGTTCCCAGTTAACCAGTTGTGTAGGTGAGTGTGTGTGTGTGTGAGGGCCAGGATAAAATAAAGGTTCAATATTTCCATTTGTGTGTCTGTGTTGCATCATTATTGGTTAAGACTTGGTTCATAATAAACAGATAATTTTGTTGTTTATTAAAGAAACCTAGTTGGTGTGCTTTATGCTAGGGACAACTAGAGTATCTAATTGACCGTTTTGGTAAGTGAGATAATGTATTGCTATATTATAACCTGTAGAGCAGTGAGACTGAACTAACAGTGCACTCCTCCTGCCCTCGGTAGTGACATTTGTTAAAATGTTATTCTCACGGATCTGTTTGGACAATTAAGTGCCGGATTGTAAAGAGTGTGTGGAACTTGTAAATCCGGTCGCATCACCAATGCCAATTGGTGTGGAAAGCTTCTTAATATCGAATTTCTATTCCAGAAGGAGAAGTCTACATGAACTCAGGATGCCCGAGTCAAGCAGCTGAAATCCATCATGGACAAGTGGGAAAGGTGAAGGGGGCGGTGAAGCTGCCCCTGAGAATAGCCAATAATTCCCGGCCTCATAGAGAGCTGGAGGTTGTGGCAGAGATCCCTGCCACCTCGTGCCTCTATGGAATCCCCGCTCCGCTCGCTTCCCCAAGACAAGGACCTTGCCCCAGTGCCTGGAGCTGCTTCTCAAGATCGAGAGGCTGGAAGTGGAGAGGGCAGCCTGCCAGGAGAAGGTGGAGGAGATTTCGATCATTAATTGCTGCCTCCGAGAAGAAATTCTTCCCGCCTTCGGCCAAGGTAATACACTTATTTATATAGCTTCATGTTTCATGTTACCATGCCATACCTCTTCCAGTGCTGACTAATGCAGTATCCCTCCCATTGGAAAAAGATGATAGTAGGATCTATTGGACTTACACACACATCTCCCACAACATCTTACACTGTTTCATTTGCTTCCTGTTGCAGCAAGAGAAGCTCACCAGCCTCTCAATGTGGCTACGCAGCCCAGGCCCCTCCGACCATCTCCACATCCAGTTGCAGGCCAAGATCACGCCTGTTAGTGTCACAGCATCACCCAGACGTATGCACAGTGAAACCACAGCAAACGCAGATTATCACAGTCGTTGAGGCGGTGTGCATGCCGATTGATGGGAAGGCACTTATTCCCACAATTTCCCAAATAGATGAAAATCGTTGCCGGTTTACGCAAAAGCAACTCGCCCAAGCCTCCTTAAACAGCACCTTCCAAACCCATGACCTCTACCACCTAGAAGGACACGGGCAGCAGATGCATGGGAACACCACCACCTGCAAGTTCCCCTTCAAGTCACACACCATCCTGACTTGGAACTATATCGCCGTTCCTTCACTGTCACTGGGTCAAAATCCTGGAACTCCCTTCCTAACAGCACTGAGGGTGTAGCTACCTCACATGGACTGCAGCGGTTCAAGAAGGCAGCTCACCACCACCTTCTCAAGGGCTATTAGGAATGGGCAATAAATGCTGGCCTGGCCAGCGACGCCCACATCCCATGAACGAATAAAAAGAAAAGTGAATGTCGAGTTTGTACAGTAATTTATAGTCTATGGTATTTCTAAAGCTTACATGCAGGATACTGATACATCCCTGATTTTTTTTTCCAGGTGCAATTGCAGCAGGGGGAGAGGGGGGGATCGAAATCTCTGAACACCAGTGGACCTCGATGACTGGCCAGTGGACCAGTTCATTGTTTAAGTCCTGGCTGTTGCCGTATGGGGGTCCACTGTGTCAAGGGACAGCTCCATCTGTGGGAGAGTGTAACCAAGGTTCATAAATGCCGGTAGTACATCACCCCAGGTGAAACATCCCCTCCCCGCCCTCACCAAGAAAGCTCAGAGCTGTCAAGCACTTTTTAAACTGCAAATTCCTGCAGCAGATGTTCCACATTTCCGATCGAATTTATTTTAAATACATCATGGATGTCCCTTTTCTACCATATTTTGAATTGAAAGGTCTCAATGACTCATTGCTTAATATTTATATCACTTTTCTCTTTGCAGTATGTTTCGGCCACGAAGCCGTCTCGTACGAAGCCACTAGGTTCAACAGCTCACATAATGGAGAAGATCCGGGATTAAAATCCAAAGTCGAGAGTTGGTTAAGTTTTAGTTTGTGGAGATGTAATACTGAGGCAGTATGTGTGCCTTCACAATAAAGTTTATTCAGCTTTACTCACACTTTTACTTTCAGAATCTCATACAAATTAGGAGCAGGAGTAGGCCACTCGGCCCTTCGAGCAAGCTCCGCCATTCAATAGGTCATGGCTGAACTGAATACTCCACATTTCCACCTACTCCCAATAACCTGCTTATACGAGTGAAGAATTCATTTTCTGCTCAATTTGGTAAATCATGCCCAAGCTACACTGAATGTTCACCATGATACTGTACACAGACTGCTGTCACGCGGAATTAACATACTGGATAATAGCAAATAGAAACAGCAGGGAGAACAGCCTCATCTTCTCCCGTCTCTCCACATTAACTATAGTCCCTCATCCCTGGAACCATTCTCGTAAATCTTTTCCACACTCTCTCCAATGCCTTCACATTCTTCCTAAAGTGTGGTGTCCAGAACTGGACACAATACATCAGCTAAGGCTGAACCGGTGTTTTATAAAGCCTCACCATATCCCTTGATGGCCTCCGGACGGAGTCTGAGCGGAACAGGACGCAGCTACTCCGGACGGAGTCTGAGAGGAACTGGACGCAGTTACTCCGGACGGAGTCTGAGAGGAACTGGACGCAGTTACTCCGGACGGAGTCTGAGCGGAACTGGACGCAGTTACTCCGGACGGAGTCTGAGCGGAACTGGACGCAGTTACTCCGGACGGAGTCTGAGCGGAACTGGACGCAGTTACTCCGGACGGAGTCTGAGAGGAACTGGACGCAGTTACTCCGGACGGAGTCTGAGAGGAACTGGACGCAGTTACTCCGGACGGAGTCTGAGAGGAACTGGACGCAGTTACTCCGGACGGAGTCTGAGAGGAACTGGACGCAGTTACTCCGGACGGAGTCTGAGCGGAACTGGACGCAGCTACTCCGGACGGAGTCTGAGCGGAACTGGACGCAGTTACTCCGGACGGAGTCTGAGCGGAACTGGACGCAGTTACTCCGGACGGAGTCTGAGAGGAACTGGACGCAGTTACTCCGGACGGAGTCTGAGAGGAACTGGGCGCAGTTACTCCGGAGGGAGTCTGAGAGGAACTGGACGCAGTTACTCCGGACGGAGTCTGAGAGGAACTGGACGCAGTTACTCCGGACGGAGTCTGATCGGAACTGGACGCAGTTACTCCGGACGGAGTCTGAGAGGAACTGGACGCAGTTACTCCGGACGGAGTCTGAGCGGAACTGGACGCAGTTACTCCGGACGGAGTCTGATCGGAACTGGATGCAGTTACTCCGGAAGGAGTCTGAGAGGAACTGGACGCAGTTTCTCCGGAAGGAGTCTGAGCGGAACTGGATGCAGTTACTCCGGAAGGAGTCTGAGCGGAACTGGACGCAGTTACTCCGGAAGGAGTCTGAGCGGAACTGGATGCAGCTACTCCGGACGAAGTCTGAGAGGAACTGGACGCAGTTACTCCGGACGGAGTCTGAGAGGAACTGGACGCAGTTACTCCGGACGGAGTCTGAGCGGAACTGGACGCAGTTACTCCGGACGGAGTCTGACCCGAACTGGACGCAGCTACTCCGGACGGAGTCTGAGAGGAACTGGACGCAGTTACTCCGGAAGGAGTCTGAGAGGAACTGGACGCAGTTTCTCCGGAAGGAGTCTGACCCGAACTGGACGCAGCTACTCCGGACCGAGTCTGAGAGGAACTGGACGCAGTTACTCCGGACGGAGTCTGACCCGAACTGGACGCAGTTTCTCCGGACGGAGTCTGAGAGGAACTGGACGCAGTTACTCCGGACGGAGTCTGAGCGGAACTGGACGCAGCTACTCCGGACGGAGTCTGAGCGGAACTGGACGCAGTTACTCCGGACGGAGTCTGACCCGAACTGGACGCAGTTACTCCGGACGGAGTCTGAGAGGAACTGGACGCAGTTACTCCGGACGGAGTCTGAGAGGAACTGGACGCAGTTACTCCGGAAGGAGTCTGATCCGAACTGGACGCAGTTACTCCGGACGGAGTCTGAGAGGAACTGGACGCAGTTACTCCGGACGGAGTCTGAGAGGAACTGGACGCAGTTACTCCGGACGGAGTCTGAGAGGAACTGGACGCAGTTACTCCGGACGGAGTCTGAGAGGAACTGGACGCAGTTACTCCGGACGGAGTCTGAGCGGAACTGGACGCAGCTACTCCGGACGGAGTCTGAGAGGAACTGGACGCAGTTACTCCGGACGGAGTCTGAGAGGAACTGGACGCAGTTACTCCGGACGGAGTCTGAGCGGAACTGGACGCAGTTACTCCGGACGGAGTCTGAGAGGAACTGGACGCAGTTTCTCCGGACGGAGTCTGACCCGAACTGGACGCAGCTACTCCGGACGGAGTCTGATCGGAACTGGACGCAGCTACTCCGGACGGAGTCTGACCCGAACTGGACGCAGCTACTCTGGACGGAGTCTGAGCGGCACTGGACGCAGTTACTCTGGACGGAGTCTGAGCGGAACTGGACGCAGTTACTCCGGACGGAGTCTGAGAGGAACTGGACGCAGTTACTCCGGACGGAGTCTGAGAGGAACTGGACGCAGCTACTCCGGATGGAGTCTGATCGGAACTGGACGCAGTTACTCTGGACGGAGTCTGAGCGGAACTGGACGCAGTTACTCCGGACGGAGTCTGACCCGAACTGGATGCAGCTACTCTGGACGGAGTCTGAGCGGAACTGGAGGTAGTTACTCCGGACGGAGTCTGACCCGAACTGGACGCAGTTACTCCGGACGGAGTCTGAGCGGAACTGGACGCAGTTACTCTGGACGGAGTCTGAGCGGAACTGGACGCAGTTACTCCGGACGGAGTCTGATCGGAACTGGACGCAGTTACTCCGGACGGAGTCTGAGAGGAACTGGACGCAGTTACTCCGGACGGAGTCTGAGAGGAACTGGACGCAGTTACTCCGGACGGAGTCTGAGAGGAACTGGACGCAGCTACTCCGGACGGAGTCTGATCGGAACTGGACGCAGCTACTCCGGACGGAGTCTGAGCGGAACTGGACGCAGTTTCTCCGGAAGGAGTCTGACCCGAACTGGATGCAGCTACTCCGGACGGAGTCTGAGCGGAACTGGACGCAGTTACTCCGGACGGAGTCTGAGCGGAACTGGACGCAGTTACTCCGGACGGAGTCTGAGAGGAACTGGACGCAGCTACTCCGGACGGAGTCTGATCGGAACTGGACGCAGTTACTCCGGAAGGAGTCTGAGCGGAACTGGACGCCGCTACTCCGGACGGAGTCTGAGAGGAACTGGACGCCGCTACTCCGGACGGAGTCTGATCGGAACTGGACGCAGTTACTCCGGAAGGAGTCTGAGAGGAACTGGACGCAGCTACTCCGGACGGAGTATGATCGGAACTGGACGCAGTTACTCCGGAAGGAGTCTGAGAGGAACTGGACGCAGTTACTCCGGAAGGAGTCTGAGAGGAACTGGACGCCGCTACTCCGGACGGAGTCTGAGAGGAACTGGACGCCGCTACTCCGGACGGAGTCTGATCGGAACTGGATGCAGTTTCTCCGGACGGAGTCTGAGCGGAACTGGACGCAGTTACTCCGGACGGAGTCTGACCCGAACTGGATGCAGCTACTCCGGACGGAGTCTGATCGGAACTGGATGCAGTTACTCCGGACGGAGTCTGAGCGGAACTGGACGCAGTTACTCCGGACGGAGTCTGAGCGGAACTGGACGCAGTTACTCCGGACGGAGTCTGAGCGGAACTGGACGCAGTTACTCCGGACGGAGTCTGAGAGGAACTGGACGCAGCTACTCCGGACAGAGTCTGAGCGGAACTGGACGCAGCTACTCCGGACGGAGTCTGAGCGGAACTGGACGCAGTTACTCCGGAAGGAGTCTGACCCGAACTGGATGCAGCTACTCCGGACGGAGTCTGATCGGAACTGGATGCAGCTACTCCGGACGGAGTCTGAGAGGAACTGGACGCAGTTACTCCGGACGGAGTCTGAGAGGAACTGGACGCAGCTACTCCGGACGGAGTCTGAGAGGAACTGGACGCAGCTACTCCGGACGGAGTCTGATCGGAACTGGACGCAGCTACTCCGGACGGAGTCTGAGCGGAACTGGACGCAGTTTCTCCGGAAGGAGTCTGACCCGAACTGGACGCAGCTACTCCGGACGGAGTCTGAGCGGAACTGGACGCAGTTACTCCGGACGGAGTCTGAGCGGAACTGGACGCAGTTACTCCGGACGGAGTCTGAGAGGAACTGGACGCAGTTACTCCGGACGGAGTCTGAGAGGAACTGGACGCAGCTACTCCGGACGGAGTCTGATCGGAACTGGACGCAGCTACTCCGGACGGAGTCTGAGCGGAACTGGACGCAGTTACTCCGGAAGGAGTCTGACCCGAACTGGATGCAGCTACTCCGGACGGAGTCTGATCGGAACTGGATGCAGCTACTCCGGACGGAGTCTGAGAGGAACTGGACGCAGTTACTCCGGACGGAGTCTGAGAGGAACTGGACGCAGCTACTCCGGACGGAGTCTGAGAGGAACTGGACGCAGCTACTCCGGACGGAGTCTGATCGGAACTGGACGCAGCTACTCCGGACGGAGTCTGAGCGGAACTGGACGCAGTTTCTCCGGAAGGAGTCTGACCCGAACTGGACGCAGCTACTCCGGACGGAGTCTGAGCGGAACTGGACGCAGTTACTCCGGACGGAGTCTGAGCGGAACTGGACGCAGTTACTCCGGACGGAGTCTGAGAGGAACTGGACGCAGTTACTCCGGACGGAGTCTGAGAGGAACTGGACGCAGCTACTCCGGACGGAGTCTGATCGGAACTGGACGCAGTTACTCCGGAAGGAGTCTGAGCGGAACTGGACGCAGTTACTCCGGATGGAGTCTGAGAGGAACTGGACGCAGCTACTCCGGACGGAGTCTGATCGGAACTGGACGCAGTTACTCCGGAAGGAGTCTGAGAGGAACTGGACGCAGCTACTCCGGACGGAGTATGAGAGGAACTGGATGCAGTTTCTCCGGACGGAGTCTGAGCGGAACTGGACGCAGTTACTCCGGACGGAGTCTGACCCGAACTGGATGCAGCTACTCCGGACGGAGTCTGATCGGAACTGGACGCAGTTACTCCGGAAGGAGTCTGACCCGAACTGGATGCAGCTACTCCGGACGGAGTCTGATCGGAACTGGATGCAGCTACTCCGGACGGAGTCTGAGAGGAACTGGACGCAGTTACTCCGGACGGAGTCTGAGAGGAACTGGACGCAGCTACTCCGGACGGAGTCTGATCGGAACTGGACGCAGTTACTCTGGACGGAGTCTGAGCGGAACTGGACGCAGTTACTCCGGACGGAGTCTGACCCGAACTGGATGCAGCTACTCTGGACGGAGTCTGAGCGGAACTGGAGGTAGTTACTCCGGACGGAGTCTGACCCGAACTGGACGCAGTTACTCCGGACGGAGTCTGAGCGGAACTGGACGCAGTTACTCTGGACGGAGTCTGAGCGGAACTGGACGCAGTTACTCCGGACGGAGTCTGATCGGAACTGGACGCAGTTACTCCGGACGGAGTCTGATCGGAACTGGACGCAGTTACTCCGGACGGAGTCTGATCGGAACTGGACGCAGTTACTCCGGACGGAGTCTGATCGGAACTGGACGCAGTTACTCCGGACGGAGTCTGATCGGAACTGGACGCAGCTACTCCGGACGGAGTCTGACCCGAACTGGACGCAGCTACTCTGGACGGAGTCTGAGCGGCACTGGACGCAGTTACTCTGGACGGAGTCTGAGCGGAACTGGACGCAGTTACTCCGGACGGAGTCTGAGAGGAACTGGACGCAGTTACTCCGGACGGAGTCTGAGAGGAACTGGACGCAGCTACTCCGGACGGAGTCTGATCGGAACTGGACGCAGTTACTCTGGACGGAGTCTGAGCGGAACTGGACGCAGTTACTCCGGACGGAGTCTGACCCGAACTGGATGCAGCTACTCTGGACGGAGTCTGAGCGGAACTGGAGGTAGTTACTCCGGACGGAGTCTGACCCGAACTGGACGCAGTTACTCCGGACGGAGTCTGAGCGGATCTGGACGGAGTCTGAGCGGAACTGGACGCAGTTACTCCGGACGGAGTCTGATCGGAACTGGACGCAGTTACTCCGGACGGAGTCTGAGAGGAACTGGACGCAGTTACTCCGGACGGAGTCTGAGAGGAACTGGACGCAGTTACTCCGGACGGAGTCTGAGAGGAACTGGACGCAGCTACTCCGGACGGAGTCTGATCGGAACTGGACGCAGCTACTCCGGACGGAGTCTGAGCGGAACTGGACGCAGTTTCTCCGGAAGGAGTCTGACCCGAACTGGATGCAGCTACTCCGGACGGAGTCTGAGCGGAACTGGACGCAGTTACTCCGGACGGAGTCTGAGCGGAACTGGACGCAGTTACTCCGGACGGAGTCTGAGAGGAACTGGACGCAACTACTCCGGACGGAGTCTGATCGGAACTGGACGCAGTTACTCCGGAAGGAGTCTGAGCGGAACTGGACGCCGCTACTCCGGACGGAGTCTGAGAGGAACTGGACGCCGCTACTCCGGACGGAGTCTGATCGGAACTGGACGCAGTTACTCCGGAAGGAGTCTGAGAGGAACTGGACGCAGCTACTCCGGACGGAGTATGAGAGGAACTGGATGCAGTTTCTCCGGACGGAGTCTGAGCGGAACTGGACGCAGTTACTCCGGACGGAGTCTGACCCGAACTGGACGCAGCTACTCCGGACGGAGTCTGATCGGAACTGGATGCAGTTACTCCGGACGGAGTCTGAGCGGAACTGGACGCAGTTACTCCGGACGGAGTCTGAGAGGAACTGGACGCAGCTACTCCGGACGGAGTCTGAGAGGAACTGGACGCAGCTACTCCGGACAGAGTCTGAGCGGAACTGGACGCAGCTACTCCGGACGGAGTCTGAGCGGAACTGGACGCAGTTACTCCGGAAGGAGTCTGACCCGAACTGGACGCAGCTACTCCGGACGGAGTCTGATCGGAACTGGATGCAGCTACTCCGGACGGAGTCTGAGAGGAACTGGACGCAGTTACTCCGGACGGAGTCTGAGAGGAACTGGACGCAGCTACTCCGGACGGAGTCTGATCGGAACTGGACGCAGTTACTCTGGACGGAGTCTGAGCGGAACTGGACGCAGTTACTCCGGACGGAGTCTGACCCGAACTGGATGCAGCTACTCTGGACGGAGTCTGAGCGGAACTGGAGGTAGTTACTCCGGACGGAGTCTGACCCGAACTGGATGCAGTTACTCCGGACGGAGTCTGAGCGGAACTGGACGCAGTTACTCTGGACGGAGTCTGAGCGGAACTGGACGCAGTTACTCCGGACGGAGTCTGATCGGAACTGGACGCAGTTACTCCGGACGGAGTCTGATCGGAACTGGACGCAGTTACTCCGGACGGAGTCTGATCGGAACTGGACGCAGTTACTCCGGACGGAGTCTGATCGGAACTGGACGCAGTTACTCCGGACGGAGTCTGAGAGGAACTGGACGCAGCTACTCCGGACGGAGTCTGATCGGAACTGGACGCAGCTACTCCGGACGGAGTCTGAGCGGAACTGGACGCAGTTTCTCCGGAAGGAGTCTGACCCGAACTGGACGCAGCTACTCCGGACGGAGTCTGAGCGGAACTGGACGCAGTTACTCCGGACGGAGTCTGAGCGGAACTGGACGCAGTTACTCCGGACGGAGTCTGAGAGGAACTGGACGCAGTTACTCCGGACGGAGTCTGAGAGGAACTGGACGCAGCTACTCCGGACGGAGTCTGATCGGAACTGGACGCAGTTACTCCGGAAGGAGTCTGAGCGGAACTGGACGCAGTTACTCCGGATGGAGTCTGAGAGGAACTGGACGCAGCTACTCCGGACGGAGTCTGATCGGAACTGGACGCAGTTACTCCGGAAGGAGTCTGAGAGGAACTGGACGCAGCTACTCCGGACGGAGTATGAGAGGAACTGGATGCAGTTTCTCCGGACGGAGTCTGAGCGGAACTGGACGCAGTTACTCCGGACGGAGTCTGACCCGAACTGGATGCAGCTACTCCGGACGGAGTCTGATCGGAACTGGACGCAGTTACTCCGGAAGGAGTCTGACCTGAACTGGATGCAGCTACTCCGGACGGAGTCTGATCGGAACTGGATGCAGCTACTCCGGACGGAGTCTGAGAGGAACTGGACGCAGTTACTCCGGACGGAGTCTGAGAGGAACTGGACGCAGCTACTCCGGACGGAGTCTGATCGGAACTGGACGCAGTTACTCTGGACGGAGTCTGAGCGGAACTGGACGCAGTTACTCCGGACGGAGTCTGACCCGAACTGGATGCAGCTACTCTGGACGGAGTCTGAGCGGAACTGGAGGTAGTTACTCCGGACGGAGTCTGACCCGAACTGGACGCAGTTACTCCGGACGGAGTCTGAGCGGAACTGGACGCAGTTACTCTGGAGGGAGTCTGAGCGGAACTGGACGCAGTTACTCCGGACGGAGTCTGATCGGAACTGGACGCAGTTACTCCGGACGGAGTCTGATCGGAACTGGACGCAGTTACTCCGGACGGAGTCTGATCGGAACTGGACGCAGTTACTCCGGACGGAGTCTGATCGGAACTGGACGCAGTTACTCCGGACGGAGTCTGAGAGGAACTGGACGCAGCTACTCCGGACGGAGTCTGATTGGAACTGGACGCAGCTACTCCGGACGGAGTCTGAGCGGAACTGGACGCAGTTTCTCCGGAAGGAGTCTGACCCGAACTGGATGCAGCTACTCCGGACGGAGTCTGAGCGGAACTGGACGCAGTTACTCCGGACGGAGTCTGAGCGGAACTGGACGCAGTTACTCCGGACGGAGTCTGAGAGGAACTGGACGCAGTTACTCCGGACGGAGTCTGAGAGGAACTGGACGCAGCTACTCCGGACGGAGTCTGATCGGAACTGGACGCAGTTACTCCGGAAGGAGTCTGAGCGGAACTGGACGCAGTTACTCCGGATGGAGTCTGAGAGGAACTGGACGCAGCTACTCCGGACGGAGTCTGATCGGAACTGGACGCAGTTACTCCGGAAGGAGTCTGAGAGGAACTGGACGCAGCTACTCCGGACGGAGTATGAGAGGAACTGGATGCAGTTTCTCCGGACGGAGTCTGAGCGGAACTGGACGCAGTTACTCCGGACGGAGTCTGACCCGAACTGGATGCAGCTACTCCGGACGGAGTCTGATCGGAACTGGATGCAGTTACTCCGGACGGAGTCTGAGCGGAACTGGACGCAGTTACTCCGGACGGAGTCTGAGCGGAACTGGACGCAGTTACTCCGGACGGAGTCTGAGAGGAACTGGACGCAGCTACTCCGGACAGAGTCTGAGCGGAACTGGACGCAGCTACTCCGGACGGAGTCTGAGCGGAACTGGACGCAGTTACTCCGGAAGGAGTCTGACCCGAACTGGATGCAGCTACTCCGGACGGAGTCTGATCGGAACTGGATGCAGCTACTCCGGACGGAGTCTGAGAGGAACTGGACGCAGCTACTCCGGACAGAGTCTGAGCGGAACTGGACGCCGCTACTCCGGACGGAGTCTGAGCGGAACTGGACGCAGTTACTCCGGAAGGAGTCTGACCCGAACTGGATGCAGCTACTCCGGACGGAGTCTGATCGGAACTGGATGCAGCTACTCCGGACGGAGTCTGAGAGAAACTGGACGCAGTTACTCCGGAAGGAGTCTGAGAGGAACTGGACGCAGTTACTCCGGAAGGAGTCTGACCCGAACTGGACGCAGTTACTCCGGACGGAGTCTGACCCGAACTGGACGCAGTTACTCCGGACGGAGTCTGAGAGAAACTGGACGCAGTTACTCCGGAAGGAGTCTGAGAGGAACTGGACGCAGTTACTCCGGAAGGAGTCTGACCCGAACTGGACGCAGTTACTCCGGAAGGAGTCTGACCCGAACTGGACGCAGTTACTCCGGACGGAGTCTGAGCGGAACTGGACGCAGTTTCTCCGGACGGAGTCTGACCCGAACTGGACGCAGCTACTCCAGACGGAGTCTGAGAGGAACTGGACGCAGTTTCACCGGACGGAGTCTGAGAGGAACTGGACGCAGTTACTCCGGACGGAGTCTAGGAAGGGATGGGGGATTTTAGTTACAAGGTTAGGTTGGAGAAACTGTGGTTGTTCTCCCTGGAGCAAAATAGATTGAGGGGAGATTTGATAGAGGTGTACAAGATTGTGACAGGTTTTGATAAGGTAGACGATGAAAAACTGTTCCCATTCACAAATGGTACAAGGACTAGATCACACAGATTGCAGGTTTTGGGCAGGAAATATGGAGGTGAGTTGGGTAGTGGGGGGTGCTTTTGGTGGTGGCAATGTGAGGAAGACGTTTTTTACACAGTGATGACTTGGAACTCACTGCCGACGAGGATGGTGGAAGAGAAGACGATGAACGATTTCAAAAGGAAATTGGATGGACAGTTGAGGGAAATAATGTCTGAGAGAGTAATGGTGATCGAGCGGGGGAGTGGAACTGAATCACAGAATCATGACAGGGCAGAGGGAGGCCATTTGGCCCATCGTGTCTGCACCGGCTCGCCAAAAGAGCCATTCACGTAGTGCCAGCCCCAGCCTTCTCCTCGTAACCCTGTATGCTCTTCCTTTTCATATAACTGTCTAATTCCCTTTTGAATATCTTTGATTAAACCTGCCTCAACCACACTCTCAGACAGTGAATTCCAGATCCTAAACACTCACTGAACCTGCCTCCACCACACTCTCAGACAGTACATTCCAGATCCTAAACACTCACTGAACCTGCCTCCACCACACTCTCAGACAGTACATTCCAGATCCTAAACACTCACTGAACCTGCCTCCACCACACTCTCAGACAGTACATTCCAGATCCTAAACACTCACTGAACCTGCATCCACCACACTCTCAGACAGTGCATTCCAGATCCTAAACACACACTGAACCTGCCTCCACCACACTCTCAGACAGTGCATTCCAGATCCTAAACACTCACTGAACCTGCCTCCACCACACTCTCAGACAATGCATTCCAGATCCTAAACACTCACTGAATCTGCCTCCACCACTCTTTCAGACAATGCATTCCAGATCCTAAACACTCACTGAACCTGCCTCCATCACACTCTCAGACAGTGAATTCCAGATCCTAAACACACACTGAACCTGCCTCCACCACATTCTCAGACAGTGCATTCCAGATCCTAAACACACACTGAACCTGCCTCCACCACACTCTCAGACAGTGAATTCCAGATCCTAAACACACACTGAACCTGCCTCCACCACACTCTCAGACAGTGCATTCCAGATCCTAAACACACACTGAACCTGCCTCCACCACCCTCTCAGACAATGCATTCCAGATCCGAAACACTCACTGAATCTGCCTCCACCACACTCTCAGACAATGCATTCCAGATCCTAAACACACACTGAATCTGCCTCCACCACACTCTCAGACAATGCATTCCAGATCCTAAACACTCACTGAATCTGCCTCCACCACTCTTTCAGACAATGCATTGCAGATCCTAAACACTCACTGAACCTGCCTCCACCACACTCTCAGACAATGCATTCCAGATCCGAAACACTCACTGAATCTGCCTCCACCACACTCTCAGACAATGCATTCCAGATCCTAAACACACACTGAATCTGCCTCCACCACACTCTCAGACCATGCATTCCAGATCCTAAACACTCACTGAACCTGCCTCCACCACACTCTCAGACAGTGCATCCCAGATCCTAAACACTCACTGAACCTGCCTCCACCACACTCTCAGACAATGCATTCCAGATCCTAAACACTCACTGAATCTGCCTCCACCACTCTTTCGGACAATGCATTCCAGATCCTAAACACTTACTGAATCTGCCTCCACCACACTCTCAGACAATGCATTCCAGATCCTAAACACTTACTGAATCTGCCTCCACCACTCTTTCGGACAATGCATTCCAGATCCTAAACACTTACTGAACCTGCCTCCACCACTCTTTCAGACAATGCATTCCAGATCCTAACCACTCGCTGTGTGAAAAACGTTTTTCCTCATGTCACTTTTGCTTCTTTTACCAAATACTTTAAATCTGTGCCCTCTCCTTCTCGATCCTTTCACGAGTGGTAACAGTTTCTCTCTATCTACTCTGTCCAGACCCCTCATGATTTTAAATACTTCTATCAAATTACCTCTTAGCCTTCCCTTCTGCAAGGAAAACAGTCCTAACTTCTCTGATCTATCTTCATAACTGAAATTCCTCATCCCTGGAACCATTCTCATGAATCCTTTCCGTAATCTCTCCAATGCCTTCACATCTTTCCTAAAGTGCGGCACCCAGAACTGGACTCAATACTCCAGCTGAGGCTGAACTAGTGTCTGATACAAGTTCAACATAACCTCCTTGCTCTTGTACTCTATGCCTATATTAATAAAGCCCAGGATACTGTATTAACCAATCTCTCAACCTGTCCTGCCACCTTCAATGATTTATGCACAGATACAGCCTGGTCCCTCTGCTCCTGCACCCCCTTTAGAATTGTATCCTTTATTTTATATTGTCTTCCTACCAAAATGAATCACTTCACATTTCTCAGCATTGAACTTCATCTGCCACCTGTCTGCCCATTCCACCAACTTGTCTATGTCCTTTTGAAGTTCTGTACTTTCCTCCTCACAGTTCACAATGCTCCCACGTTTCCTATCATCTGCACTCTTTGAAATTGTGCCCTGTACACCAAGGTCCAGGTCATGAATATATATCAGGAAAAGCAAGGGTCCCAACACTGACCCCTAGAGAACTCCACTACAAACCTTCCTCCAGCTCGAAAAGCATCCATTAACCACTACTCTCTGTTTCCTGTCACTCAGTCATTTTCATATCCATGTTGCTACCGTCTCTTTTATTCCATGAGCTATATGTTTTCTCACAGGTCTGTTGTGTGGCACTGTATCAAATGCCTTTTGAAAGTACATGTACACCACATCAACAGCATTACCCTCATCATCCCTCTCAGTTACCCCCTCAAAAAGCTCCAGGCAGTTAGTTAAACACGATTTGCCCTTCACAAATCCGTGCACGCTTTCCTTCATTGGTGATTGGATTGTTGCACAGAGAGCCAGCATGGACTTGATGGACAGAATGGCCTCATTCTGTGCCTTTATGATTCTAAACCCATCGCAGGTGGTGACACACATGGGCAATATGGGATCGGCCATTACACACAGCACTGATATTCAGCTTTATTGCTGTCAATGGAGTAACCGTACCTGCCCTCTAGATTTTACTGATATCTGCATATGGATGTCTTGAACTCTGTCTTTGCTTCTCCATATTTCTCAGCTTCTCACCATTTCGAAAATACTCTGACCAGACTTCGTTAGGTACAAAGTGCTTAGGGTTAGGGTGATAGTTTTTTGTTAAGTAAGGGTTGTGAAGCCAAGGCAGATAAATGGTGAGGAGTAGGCATAAATGGGTCATTTTCTGGTTGGCAAGATGTAATGAGTGGTGTGCCACAGGGATCAGTGCTGGGCCTCAACTTTTTACAATTTATATAAATGACTTGGATGAAGGAATCGAAGGTATAGTTGCTAAATTTGCTGATGGCACAAAGATAGGTTGGAAAGTAAGTTGTTAAGAGGACATAAGGATGCTACAATGGGCTATAGATAGGTTACGTGAGTGGGCAAAGACCTGGCAAATGGATTATAATGTGGGCAAGTGTGAAATTGTCCATTTTGGCAGGAAGTATAAAAAAGAAGCATATTATCTAAATGGTGAGACATTGCAGAGCTCTGAGATGCAGATGGATCTGGGTGTCCCAGTACATGAATCACAAAAGGTTAGTATGCAGGTACAGAAAATAATTAGGAAAGCTGATAGGATTTTATCGTTTATCGCGAGGGGAATTGAATACAAAAGTAGGGAGTTTATGCTTCAGCTATACAGGGTATTGGTGAGGCCACATCTGGAGTACTGTGTACAGTACTGGTCTCCTTATTTAAGGAAGGATGTAAATGTGTTGGAGGCAGTCCAGAGAAGGTTTAAAAGACTGATACCTGGAATGGGCGGGTTGTTGTATGAGGAAAGTTTGGACAGGCTAGGCTTGTATCCGATGGAATTTAGAAGAGTAAGAGACAAATTGAATGAAGCATATAAGATCCTGAGGTGTGTTGACAGGGTGGATGTGGAAAGGATGTTTCCCCTTGTGGGAGAATCTAGAACTAGGGATCACTGTTTAAAAATAAGGGGTCGTCCATTTAAGACAGAGATGAGGAGACATTATTTCTCTCAGAGGGTCGTGAGTCTTTGGAATTCTCTTCCTCAAAAGGCAGTGGAAGCAGAGTCTTTGAATATTTTTAAGGCAGAGGTCGATAGATTCTTGATAAACAAGGGGGTGAAAGGTTATCGGGGGTAGGTGGAAATGTGGAATTGAGGTTGCAATCAGATCAGTCAGGATCTTGTTGAATGGTGGAGCAGGCTCGAGGGGCCGAGTGGCCTACTCCTGCTCCTAATTCATATGTTCGTATGTATCTTTTTTAAGATACTGATTAACGGACAGGTTCGAGCGGCTGAATGGACTTTCCTGGGAGAGGATTGGGGGGTTAGAGTTAATATTAGAGTTTGGGTTAAGGTTATACTTACGGTTAGCATTGGCCTTCGGGATAATATTGGGGTTAGGATTAGAATTACTATTATGGTTAGGGTATTGAGTTAAGGTGATTCCTGTCCTCTGTCCCGTAAACAAATGACAATTTCTCTCTCTCTCTCTATCTCTGGACTCCCTGCACAACCAGATCTATAAAATTCCCGACATTCCCAGTCGGATGCAGTCCTGTATATGTTGTGAATTCGGGCCATGGGTCTTGGCTGTGTGCCTGTGAGAATATTAATGAGGAGCAGCTTTGTTAATTAATGTGGGAGCTAATTACAAGAGTGAAATAGCGAGACAGAGAGAGAGGGAGAGACAGCTAGAGTGAGATGGAGAAAGAGAGATAGAACGAGAGATACGGAGAGAGAGAGAGAGAAAAAGAGACAGACAGAGATGGAGAGAGAAAGTGACGGGGAGAGAGAGAGATGGAGCTTGCTGCAGAAGGAATCACAGATGGTGAGGGTTGGCTGGCACTTTGCCATGTTTGCGCTGTGAGATTGTACAGCGGGTGAGGGGGATGCTGGTTGCGTTTTAAGGCAGTGAGAGAGAAGATCAGCCCTTTAAAATATCTGCGGAGACTCCTTTCGAAAATAAATGGAGAAGTCGAACAGTCAGGGAATTGATCGCCCTAAGAGGCAGGGTGGACAGGAGTAAGAGGGAGTCGGCCACCTCTTCTTCTCCCTCTCTCTCTCGTTCTCTCTCTCCGTGCCTGTGGCTCCGTGAAGCAGAGGGGGAGACGACGGCTGAACGGAAACCCCCCCCCCCCTTCGGGTCGCGTTTGGCAGCTGATCCACGGATTCAGGCGCTTGTTTTATTTCTATTTTCTGTCTCAACCTCCGAGCTTGCGCAGGGGGGAGTGAGAAAGGGATAGATGGCGGAGATGCCAGGGTGGGGGAGGAAGGGAGTGGGTAGACGCAGAGGCTGGGTTGGGCGGGGGGGCACTAGCAGTGCCAGGTTCCTGTTAGGAGCCCCACACCACTCCCATGTCACTGGCTGCTGAGTGTCAGGACTTTTCCAAAATGGCTGGCGTTGTTCCCCCCCCCACTCTCCTCGAGAAGTTAATGTACCCTCGCTAACTTTTCCCTCCTTTCCTCTCCCCTTCCTTCTCCCTCCTCTCCCCTCCCCACGGCTTCCTCCTCTGCCACCTCACACTGTTCTCTCCACTCCCCTGCCACCCCCTCCCACCTCAGAGGGCCTGTGACTGATTCTAACCTCTCTCCTGGGCTTTGGGATCTGTAAAAGGTCATCACAGGATTGGTAGTCACTGAAACAGGCGTCACAGCAGAGAGAGTGAAAGGCAGAGATGGGCAGAGAGAGAGAGAGACACACACACAGACAGACGCAAAGAGAGAAAGAGATCAAAATCGAGGGTCAGAGATGGAGAGAGACTGGTGGAAAAATTGAAATAGAGAGAATGTGAGAGACAGATAGAGAAATACAGAGAGAGAGAATGAGAGATACAGGCAGAGAGAGAGTGAGTGAAGTGGAGAGAGAGAGATAATCAAACAGGGAAGCAGAAATATGATAGGCATCAGAAGAATGAGACTAAGCAGAACACAGCTTGATTTCCAAAAATGAATGGTAAAGAAAAGCTGACGGGCTCACACATGCAGACAGACTCATGTACATGCAGACAGACTCATGTACATGCAGACAGACTCATGTACATGCACACAGACAAATACAGCTTTGAGCATAGACCGTCACATACATTCACAGACTCTCACACGTACACAGAATGACACACACATACAGACTCTCAAATACAGACGCACACACAAACACATACCCAGCGTCACACACACAAAGTCACACAAACAGATCCAAACCCAGACACTCGCACAGACTGACACATGCACAGAGTCACACAAACAGACTCAAACACAGACTTACACACGTATATTTCTGAAATGTGTTCAGGAGAACATCCTTGACCAGGACGTTCTCGGTCCAACTAGGAAGGAGGCATGGCTGGATCTGGTGCTGGGGAATGAGGTGGGCCAAGTGGACCAAGTGTCTGTGGGGGATCACTCGGGTAAGAGCGATCATCGTATCATAAGGTTTAGATCAGTAATGGAGAAGAGCAAGGAATAATCTAAAGTAGAACATCTAAATTGGAAGAGGGTGAACTTCAATGGGATGAGAGAGGATCTAGCCAGGGTAAAATGGAACCAAAGACTGACAGGAAAAAACTGTAACGGAGCAATGGGTGATCGTTAAGGAGGAGAAGCTTCAGGTACAGGTTAGGTACATTCCAACAAGGGTGAAAGGAAAGTGAACCAAAGCCAGGGCTCCTTGGATAACGAAGGAGATGGAGAATATGATGAAACAAAACAAGAGGGTGTATGATGTATGTCAGGTGAATTCTTCAAGCAAGAAACAGGCCAAATACGATGAGAGGGGAAGTGAAGAGGAAAATCAGACTGGCAAAGAGAGAATAGAATGGCAGTTAACATGAAAGGAACCCAAAAATCTACTGGTGTGTAAACAGTAAGTGGTTGGTAAGAGATGGGGTGGGTCCTTTTAGGCATCGAGGGTGATACCATGCTTAGAGGCATGGGGCAAGGCTAGAATATTTAATGAGTACTTTGTATTGGTGTTTATTAAGGAAGAGGTGCTGATAAAATATCAGTAGAAGTGGAGATGGTAGAGGTAATGGATGGGGTGAAAACTGATAGGCAGGATGTACTGGAAAGGCTGGCTATGTTTAGAGTGGATAAGTTACCTGGTCCAGATGGCTTACATCCCAGGTTGCTAAAGGAAGTGGGGATGGAGATAGCGGAAGGGCTTGCCATAATCTTCCAATCTTTCCTAGATATGGGGGAGGTGCCAGAGGATTGGAGAGTGGCAAATGTGACTGCCTTATTTAAGAAAGGGTGTAAGGACAGTCCGAGCAACTACAGGCAGTTAGTTTAACATTAGTGGTGGGTAAGGTTTTAGACACAGTAATCAGGGAGAGGTTTGAGTTAATTAAGGAGAGCCAGCACGGATTTGTAAAAGGCAGATCATGCTTGACTAATCTAATTGAATTTTTTGATGAAGTAACAGGGAAGGTTGATGAAGAGAATGTGGTGGATGTTGTCTATATGGATTTTAATAATGCATTTGGTAAAATACTGCATAAAAGGCTGGTTAACAAAACTGAGGCTCATGGAATAGGAGGGTAAGTTTCAGCTTCGATAAAAAAATTGACTTAAGGACAGAAAACAGTGAGTCGTGGTAAATGGTTGTTTTTTCAGACTGGAGGATGGTCGACAATCGTGTTCACCAACGGTCAGTGCGAGAATCACTGCTGTTTTTGTTTTATATTTTGATTTGGATGTTGGAATACAGATTAGAACTTCAAAATTTGCTAATGATATCAAACTTGGAGGAGCGGTAAATAGTGAGGATGATACAAACAGCCTGAAACAGGACACAGGTAGACGAGCAGAATGGGCAGACAAGTGGCAGGTGGAATTTCTACAGAGAAATGTGAGGTGATGCATATTGGCAAAAAGGGAAAAGGAGAGGTACTATATACTTAATGGCACAGTTCTAAAGAGTGTGTAGGAACAGAGTGACGTGGGGGTGCAAGTGAATCAATCTTTGAAGGTGGCAGGACATATTGAGAGAGTGGTTAGTAAAGCATATGGGATCTTGGGATTCATAAATAGAGGCATTGAGTACAAAAGCAGGGAAGTTATGCTGAACCTTTATAAAGCTCTGGTTAGGCCCCAACTGGAGTATTGTGTCCAATTCTGGTCACCACACTTTTTAGGACGGGTGTGAGGGTCCTTGAGAGGGTGTAGAGGAGATTTACCAGAATGGTTCCAGGGATGGGGGATTTTAGTTACAAGGTTAGGTTGGAGAAGCTGGGGTTGTTCTCCCTGGAGTAAAGGAAATTGAGGGGAGATTTGATCGAGGTGTACAAGATCATGACAGGTTTAGATAAGGTAGACAAGGAAAAGCTGTTCCCATTAACTGATGGTACAAGGACTAGGAGACACAGATTGAAGGTTTTGGGCAGGAGATGCAGGGGGAATGTGATGAAGCTTTATTTTACACAGCGTGTGGTGATGACCTGGCACTCTCTGCCCCCGAGGATGGTGGAAGTGGAGATGATGAATGATTTCAAAAGGAAATTGGATGGGTACTTGAGGGAAATAAACTTGCAGGGCGACGGGGATCGAGTGGGGAGTGGAACTGACTGGATTGGGGTAGTAATAGTGTAAAGGGCAGAGAGGGGGAAGGATTTCTGAAGTGTGTTCAGGAGAACTTTCTTGATGAATGTGTTTCCAGACCAACCAAGAAGGAGGCATTTCTGGATCTGGTTCTGGGGAATGAGGTAGAGACTGGCACAGTTGGGGATCATCTTGGGGATAGCAATCATAGTATAGGTTTAGATTATTGGGGAGAAGGACAAGGAGCAATCTAGAATAAAAATACTGAAATGGAGGAGGGCACTATTTCTAAATGAAGCTAAATGATTACTTTGTGTCTGTCTTCACTGAGGAAGATACAAGAAATCTCCCAGAATTAGAGATCCAAGGGATTAGGGAGAATGAGGAATTGAAGGAAATTAGTATTAGTAAGACGGTTGTATTGGAGAAATTATTGGGACTGAAGGTTGATAAATCCCCAGGACCTGATATTCTACATCCCAGAGTGTTGAAAGAGGTAGCTATGGAGATAGTGGATGCATTGGTGATCATCTTCCAAAATTCTATAGATTCTGGAGCGATTCCTGTAGATTGGAAGATAGCAAATGTCACCCCACTATTTAAGAAGGGAGGGAGCGAGAAAACAGGGAATTACAGACCTGTTAGCCTTACATCAGTAGTAGGGAAAATGCTAGAATCTATTCTAAAGGATGTGATAAATGGACACTTGGATAATAATGATCTGATTGGGAAGAGTCAACATGGATTTATGAATGGGAAATCAGGTTTGACGAACCTGTTGGAGTTTTTTGAGGATGTTACTAACAGAATTGATGAAGGGGAGTCGGTGGACGTGGTATACTTGGATTTTCAGAAGGTTTTTGATAAAGTCCCCCACAGGAGGTTGGTTAGCAAAATTAAAGCACGTGGGATAGGAGGTAATATACTGGCATGGATTAAGTATTGGTCAACAGCCAGAAAGCAGACAGTAGGAATAAACAGGTCATTCTCGCGTTGGCAGGCTGTGACTAGTGGGGTACCGCAGGGATCAGTTCTTGGATCCCAGCTGTTCACAACATATATCAATGATTTGGATGTGGGGACCAAATGTAGTATTTCCAAGTTCACAGATGACACAAAACAAGGTGGGAATGTGTGTTGTGAGGAAGATGAAAGTGGCTTCAAGGGGATTTGGACAGACTTAGTGAGTGGGCAAGAACGTGGCAAATGGAATATAATGTGGAAAAATGTGAGGTTATCCACTTTGGTAGGAGGAATAGATGTGCAGAGTATTTCTTAAATGGTAAGAGATTAGAAAGTGTAGATTTATAAAGAGACCTGGGTATCCTCGTCAATAGTCACTGAAAGCTAACATGCAGGTGCAGCAAGCAATTAAGAAGGCTAATGGTATGTTAGCCTTTATCACAAGAGGATTTGAGTACAGGAGTAGTGAATTCTTGCTTCAATTGTATAGAACCTTGGTTAGACCGCACCTGGAGTAGTGTGTGCAGTTTTGGTCCCCTTACCTTCAGAAGGATATTATTGCCATAGAGGGAGTGCAACGAAGGTTCACCAGACTTGTTCCCGGGATGGCGGGACTGTCCTATGGAGAGAGATTGGAGAAACTGGGCCTGTATTCACTAGAGTTTCGAAGAATGAGAGTGATCTCATTGAAACCTACTAAATACTTTAAGGGATAGACAGGGTAGATGCAGGTAAGATGTTTCCCCTGGTTGGGGAGTCCAGAACCAGGGGACACAATTTCAAAATAAGGGGGAAGCCACTTAGGACAGAGATGAGGAGAAATTTCTTTACTCAGAGGGTTGTGAATCTTTGGAATTCTCTTCCCCAGAGGGCTGTGGAAGCTCAGTCATTGAGTATGTTTAAAGCAGAGATTGACAGATTTCTAAATACCAATATATAAAGGGATATGGGGATAGTGTGGGAAAAAGGCACTGAAGTAGATGATCAGCCATGATCATAGTGAATGGCAGAGCAGGCTCGATGGGCTGAATGGCCTACTCCTGCTCCTACGTTCCTATATTCAACGAATTGATTTGCGACCCAGGTAGATTGGAGTTAAAAGATTGGCAGAAATATAATGGAGCAATAGGCGGCACAGTGGCGCAGTGGTTAGCACCGCAGCCTCACAGCTCCAGCGACCCGGGTTCATTTCTGGGTACTGCCTGTGTGGAGTTTGCAAGTTCTCCCTGTGTCTGCGTGGGTTTCCTCCGGGTGCTCCGGTTTCCTCCCACATGCCAAAGACTTGCAGGTTGATAGGTTAATTGGCCATTATAAATTGCCCCTAGTATAGGTAGGTGGTAGGGAAATATAGGGACAGGTGGGGATGTGGTAGGAATATGGAATTAGTGTAGGATTAGTATAAATGGGTGGTTGATGGTCGGCACAGACTCGGTGGGCCGAAGGGCCTGTTTCAGTGCTGTATCTCTAAACTAAACTAAATGGGATGTGGTTTGGGTACGGGCGAGATGCATTCCCACAAGGGGGGTGGGGGAAGGTGGGACAAGCAAAGCCAGAGCTTCCTGGATGACGAAAGAGATAGAGGGTAAGATGAAGCAGAAATAGGCTGCGTATAACATGTCAGGTTGATAATACAAGGGCCCTATACAAGGTAGTTCATGGGGGGGAAGTGAAAAAAGAAATGAGTGGGAAATAGTACAAGAATAGATTGATGGCAACATGAAAGGGAATCCAAAGGTCTTCTACAGGCATGCTAACAGTAAAAGGGTGGTAAGAGGATTGATGGGGCCAATTAGGGATCAAAATGAAGATCTATTGGTGGAGACAGAGGGCATGACTGGGGTACTAAATCGTTACTTTACATCAGTATTTAGCAAGGAGGAAGATCTTGCCAAAGGTACGGTTAGCAAAAAGGTGCTGGGGTACTGGATGAGATGAAAATAGATAAAGAGGAGGTATTAGATAGACTGGCTATAACTAAAGTTGATAAGTCACCAGGACCAGGTGAGATGCATCCGAGGATATTAAGGGAAGTAAGGGTAGAAACTGCGGAGGTACTGGCCATAATTTTCCAATCCTCCTTAGATACAGGGGTGGTGCCAGAGGACTGGAGAAATACAAACGTTACACCATTGTTCAAAAAAGGGTGTAAGGACAAACCCAGCAACTGCAGGCTGTCAGTTTAACCTTGGTGGTGGGAAAGCTTTTAGAAACAATAATTCAGGGCAAAATGAACAGTGACTTGACAAGCCAATAAAGGAAAGCCAACACACATTTGTTCAGGGTAAATCATGTTTGACTAATTTGACTGAGTTTTTGATGAGGTAACAGAGAGTGTTGATGAGGGTCATGCGGTTGATATGGTGTACATGGATTTCCAAAAGGCTTCTGATAAAGTGCCACATAACAGGCTTGTCAGCAAAGTTCAAGCCCATGGAATAAAGGGACAGTAGCAGCACGGATACGAAATTGGCTGAATGACAGGAAGCAGAGAGTAGCGGTGAACAGTTGCTTTTCAGACTGGAGGGAGGTATATAGCGGGTTTTCCCAGGGGTCAGTACTAGGATCAACCCACCTGCTGTTCTTGATCTTCATTTATGACTTGAACTCAAGGGAACAGGCAACAATTTTGAAATTTGCAAATGACACGAAACTTGGAAGTGGAGTGAACTGTGAGGAGTATAGTGATAGACTTCAAAAGTACAGACTCAGGTTGGTGGTATGGGCAGATAGATGAAATTCAACACAGAAAAGTGTGAAGTGATTCATTTTGGTAGGACAACTGAGGAGAGACAACACTAGTTTAAATGGTTTAATTGAAAAGGGGTGCAGGAATAGAGAGACCTGGGGTGTCTGTGTACAAACCTTTGAAGCTGTCAGGATAGGTTAACAAAGCAGGTAATGGGGCTTTATAAATAGAGACATAGAGTACAAAAGCTAGGAAGTTACATTAAACCTTTTCTAAAACCCCAGCTGGATGGAGTATTGTGTCCAGTTTCGGAAGGAGAGGGTGCAGAGGAGATTTGCAGGAATGGTTCCAGGGATGAGGAGATTTGATAGAGGTTTTCAGAATCAAAATCAGTCTAGATAGAGGAAACAAAGAGAAACTGTTTCTAATGGCTGAAGGATCGACAACCAGAGGGCAGAGACTGGCAAAAGAACCAGAAGCGACATGAGGAAAAAGTTTTTTTTAATGCATCGAGTGGTTCGAATTTGAAATGCAGTGGTGGTGGATACAGACTCAATCGTAACTTTCAAAAGGGATTTGGAAATTACCTGAAGGTGAAAAAATTGCTGGAATATGGAAAAAGAGCGGGGGAAGCGGCAGTAACTGGATTTGTCTTCAAAAAAGCCAGCACAGACTCGATGGGTTGAATGGCATCTTTCTGTGCCATGACTCCATGGTGAGGTGTAATTAGGACAAGTGAAGAGGGACGTTTTAAGGAAGACACAAACACATGGGAGAGGGCTGATTCCTGAAGAATGGACATGAGGAACATGAGTGCTGCTGGAGGGCACAGAGTGTGAAGAAAGGAGTTTGGTAAGTGAGTAGATTTTAAGGATTTATCTCTCTAAAGTCTAGTTTTTGCTTTGTTTACATTTACAATTTAGCAATTAATTGAAATTACTGTTTACGTTAAGAGGCAAGTTAGGTTTCTTACAGCTTTAAACAGGGGTATACAAGCTCTCTGAGTAGCTATGGCCAGTTAACTAGGTAGCTAGCTTACACTAGTTTCTGAGCTCTAGCAGAGCTGACGAATCATTGTTTTCAGAGAGTATAAATTCAGGGGACTCTCAGTGCTGCTTGTCTGCACTGAGTGAAGAAGGGAGTTTGGAAAGTGAGTGAGTTCAGTAAGGAGGGGAACTGTAAATTAATTTAAAAAAATAAATTCAATTAAATTAACACAATAAAGATGGCAGGACAGGTGATGTATCACAGCTGCAGTCTGTGGGAGATCTTGGATGCCACGGCA
Source organism: Heterodontus francisci (assembly GCF_036365525.1). NCBI lineage: Eukaryota > Metazoa > Chordata > Chondrichthyes > Heterodontiformes > Heterodontidae > Heterodontus > Heterodontus francisci. The sequence continues at coordinate 575,694 of NC_090404.1, read as the reverse complement.
ATCCAAGGCAACCACGTCTCTAGTAAGTGTCTGTGCTTGAGGAGCTTTGGCTCAGTGTCATTGAGCTAGAGGCCGAGTTGCAGACACTGCGATGCATCAGGGAGGGGGAAAAGTTACCTGGACACTTTGTTCCAGAAGGCAGTTACACCCCTTTGGCTAGGGTCTTCTGATTTGGTCAGTGATTAGGGACAGGAGGGTGTGACTGTGAGTCAGGCAGAAAAGGGGATCGAGAAGGTGTGAGTGGAGGAGCCTCAGCCCTTGTAATTGAGCAACAAGTTCGAGGTTCTTACAGCTTATATGGACAACAGCGAGGGCTGTAGTGTGGATGAGCAGACTGACCATGGCATAGGAAGCTGTTCAAGTGGGGGGAGCAAAAAGGAAAGTAGAATCACAGAATTGTTACAGCGCAGAAGGAGGCCATTCGGCCCATCGTGTCCACACCAGCTCTCCGAAAGAGCAATTCTCTCAGTTCCATCCCCCAGCCTTCTCTCCGTAACCCTGCACAACAGGGAAATGGTGGTAGTAGGGGACAGTACAGTGAGGGGGATTGACACTGTTCTCTGCAGCAAAGAGAGAGAGTCCAGACGATTGTGTTGCCTGCCCGGTGCCAGAGTTCGGGACATCTGCTCAGGGCTGGGGAGGAACTTACAGTGGGAGGGGGAGGATCCTGTCGTTGTGGTCCATGTAGGTACCAACAACATAGGCAGGACAAGGAAGGAGGTTCTGCATAGTCAGTATGAGGAACTAGGTGCCAAATTAAGAAGCAGAACCTCAAAGGTAATAATTTCTGGATTATTACCTAAGCCATGTGCAAATTGGAGTAGGGCAAATAAGATTAGAGAAATGAATGCGTGGATCAAAGACTGGTGTGGTAGAAGTGGGTTCCGGTTCATGGGGCACTGCACCAGTACTGGGGAAAGTAGTGGCTGTACCGTTGGGATGGTCTACACCTGAACCGTACTGGGACCGGTGTTCTAGCGAGTCGCATAACTAGGGAAGTAGAGAGGGTTTTATTCTAAATAGGGGAGGCAAGGGATGAAATTTGGGAAGATGTGGTAAATCAAAGAATAGAAACAATGCAAGAGAGAAAGGTATTAATATGGGAAAGATAAACAGACTGTGACAGGAAGGGACAATGATTCTAAATCTAAGATTAAATCAGCCGACAAGGCGAGAGGTTACAAAAATAATAAAAGGAAAAAACTAAAGGCTCTGTATCTGAATGCACGTAGCATTCAAAACAAAACAGATGAACTGAGAGTACAAATAGAAACAAATAAGTACAATCTGATAGCCATTACAGAGACATGGCTGCAGGATGGCATAGATTGGGACCTGAATATTGAAGGGTACATGACATTTAGGAAGGACAGGAAGCTAGGAAAAGGTGGAGGGGTGACTCTGTAAATTAATTAATTATGGTATTAGCACAACAGAGAGAGATGACCTAAGTTCAGGAAAGCAGGATGTAGAAGTGGTTTGGGTTGAGTTGAGAAATGATAAAGGTAAGAAGTCACTTGTGGGAGTGGTGTACAGGCCCCCTAACAGTTAACCACATGGTAGGATGGGGTATCAAGGAAGAAATAATGGGTGCTTGTCAGAAAGGTAGAGTAGTAATCATGGGGGATTTTAATCTACATATAGATTGGAAAAATCAGATGGGCAAATATAGCCTAGATGAGGAGTTCATAGAATGTTTTTGGGATAGTTTCTTAGAACAGTGCGTTCTGGAGCCAGTCAGAGAGCAGACCTGGTATTGTGCGATGAGGTAGGATTAATTAATGAACTCATAGTGAGGTGCCCCTAGGTAACAGCGATCATAATATGATTGAATTTTATATCCAGTCTGAGGGAGAGAAGAATGAGTCCAAGATTAGTATTTTAAACTTAAATAAGGGCAATTATAAGGGCATGAAAGCAGAGCTAGATAATGTGAACTGGCAAATCAGGTTAAGGGATAGGTCAATAGAGATGCAGTGGCAGACATTTAAGGGGATATTTCAGAATACACAGAATAGATACATTCCAAGGAGAAAGAAGAATTCCAAGGGGAGGACCCATGATAGAACCATAGAAAATTTATGGCACAGACGGAGGCCATTCAGCCCATAGTGTCCGTGCCAGCTGAGAAGAAGAAAAATAGAAACTAGCCGCCCAATCTAATCCCACCTTCCGGCACCTGGTCTATAGCCATCTGTGGTTAACTAAAAACGTTAAAGATAGTATCAAACTTATAGAAAAAGCATATAACTGTGCAAAGATGGGAGGCAGGTCAGAAGATTGGACAGAATATAAAAAACAGCAAAGAATGATTAAGAGATTAATAAGGAGGGAATAATTAGAGTACGAGAGAAAGATGGCTAGAAATATAAAGACAGATAGTAAGAGTTTCTGTAGATAGTTAAAAAAGAAAAGAGTTAACAAAGTGAGCATTGGTCCTATAAAAAGTGACTCTGGTGAATTAATAATGGATAATAAGGAGATGGCAGATGAATTGAACAGGTATTTTGCATCCATCTTTACTATAGAGGATACAAGTAACATCCCAGAAATATCTGTAAATCAGGAAATAGAAGGGAAGGAGGAACTCAAGAAAATTACAATCACCAGGGAAGTGGTAGTGAACAAATTGTTGGAGCTGCAGGCTGACAAGTCCCCAGGTCCTGATGGACTTCATCCTAGGTTGTGGATAGTGAGATCGTTGATGCATTAGTTTCAATTTTCCAAAATTCCTTAGATTCGGGGAAGGTTCCGTTAGATTGGAAAATAGCCAATGTAACTCCTTTATTCAAAAAGGGAGGGAGACAGAAAGTAGGAAACTACAGGCCAGTTGGCTTAACATCTGTCTTACGGAAAATGTCAGAAGCTATTATTAAAGATGTTATAGCAGGGCATTTAGAAAAATTTGAGGTAATCAGGCAGAGTCAACATGGTTTTGTGAAAGGGAAATCTTGTTTAACCAATTTATTGGAGTTCTTTGAAGAAGTAACATATGCTATGAGTAAAGGGGAAACTGATGGATGTACTGTACTTAGATTTCCAGAAGGCATTTGATAAGGTGCCATATCAAAGGTTATTGCAGAAAATAAAAGTTCATGGTGTAGAGGGTAATATTTTGGCATGGATAGAAGATTTTCTAGCTGACATGAAACAGAGAGTAGGCATAAATGGGTCATTTTCTGGTTGGCAAGATGTAACGAGTGGTGTGCTACAGGGATCTGTGCTGGGGCCTCAACTTTTTACAATTTATATGAATGACTTGGATGAAGGGACCGAAGGTATGGTTGCTAAATTTGCTGATGACACAAAGATAGATAGGAAAGTAAGTTGTGAAGAGGACAAAAGGGACTACAAAGGGATAAAAATAGGTTAAGTGAAAGGACAAAGATCTGGCAAATGGATTATAACGTGGGCAAGTGTGAAATTGTCCATTTTGGCAGGAAAAATAAAAAAGAAGCATATTATCTAAATGGTGAGAGATTGCAGAGTTCTGAGATGTAGAGGGATCTGGGTGTCCTAGTGCATGAATCACAAAAGGTTCGTATGTAGGTACAGCAAGTAATTAGGAAAGCTAAGACAATGTCATTGTTTATCGCGAGGGGAATTGAATACAAAAGTAGGGAGGTTATGCTTCAGTTATACAGGGTATTGGTGAGACCACATCTGGAGTACTGTGTACAGTACTGGTCTCCTTATTTAAGGAAGGATGTAAATGCGTTGGAGGCAGTACAGAGAAGGTTTACTAAACTAATACCTGGAATGGGTGGGCTGTCTTATGAGGAATGATTGGACAGGCTAGGCTTGTATCCGCTGGAATGTAGCAGAGTAGGAGGTGACTTGATTGAAACATATAAGATCCTGAGGGGTCTTGACAGGGTGGATGTGGAAAGGATGTTTCTCCTTGTGGGAGAATCTAGAACAAGGGATCACTGTTTAAAAATAAGGGGAGACCCATTTAAGACAGAGATGAGGAGAAATTTTTTTCTCTGAGGATCGTGAGTCTTTGGAATTCTCTTCCTCAAAAGGCAGTGGAAGCAGAGTCTTTGAATATTTTTAAGGCAGAGGTAGATAGATTATTGATAAGCAAAGGGGTGAAAGGTTATCGGGGGTTAGGTGGAATTGTGGGGTAATCAGTTCAGCAATGAACTTACTGAATGGTGGAGCAGGCTCAAGAGGCCGAGTGGCCTACACCTGCTCCTAATTCGCATGTTCATTGACACATACAAGAACAGAGATGAACGGAAGAGAGAGTGAGAGAGACAAAGTCAGAAATAACATGCAGAGAAGGAGAACCTGAGACAGAATGAATGATGGCGAGAGAGGGAAAGAGGGGGAAAAGAAGGAGAGGCAATGTCAGAAAGAGATACAACGGGAGAAAATGAGAGGCAAAATGAATGATGGATAGAGACGGAGTAAGTGATTGAGATGGATGAAGAGAGGGAGATATAGAGAGACAATGAGAGAGGCAGATATTAAGAGAAACAGACAAGAGTGAGAGTGTGAGAGAGAGAGAGAGCAGTAGAAAGAGATCAATGGAAAGTGAAACAAAGGGAGAAAGGAGGGGAGGAGATGGGGGTTAGTGTGAGGAGGATGGGGAAGGGGGAGAATCTGTACACAGGATCCAGGGGGAATCTTTCTCCACTGCTTCCCTCCCTCTCTTTCTCCGTCAGCTGTCCATCCTGGGAGGAGGGGCTGTGGGGCAGGACCTAGAGAGTGACCCTACCCTCAGATCTACCTGAGAATCCAGCTACCGACCAATACCTTGTGTCAGTGTCACCACTACATCAGCACCTGGGAGCAGACCACAGCAGAGGAGAAACTCCAGGAACAGGGAGAAGGGAACACCAGGAACTCAAAATTCCAGGGAGAGAAATCCCAAAGCGGGAACAAGCCTCCGAGAGGATGGGGAGACAGAGATTCTGAATTGTGAGGTGATGCCTTTGAGTTACATAGTGAGGGGAGCTGAGCATGGAAGAGCTAACTGCATTTAATTCTACATTGATCACTGTTTCCTGCACTGTCAAACTCCGGGCAAATCTGTCATTGCTTAGCAGACGTCCGACCACACATCTGTCTATTTCCACCTCTGTCACATCACCCGACTCCACCCTCCCCGCACTCAGTTCTGCTGAAAACCTCATCCGTGTATTTGTTCCACCCAGACTGGACTATTCTCACACCTACTTCGTGTCGACCCTTGTTTACACATCAGCCCCTGTGCTCACTGACCTAGACTGGCTCCCAGTTAAACAATGTCTCAATTTTAAAATTCTCATATTCATTTTCAAATCCCTCCATGGCCTTGCCCCTCTCCCAATCTCTGTAACTTCCTCCAGCCCCTACACCCCTCTCCCTATCTCTGTAACCTCCTCCAGCCCTTACACCCCTCTCCCTATCTCTGTAACTTCCTCCTTCCCCTACACTCCTCTCCCTATCTCTGTAACTTCCTCCAGCCCCTACACCCCTCTCCCTATCTCTGTAACTTCCTCCTTCCCCTGCACCCCTCTCCCAATCTCTGTAACTTCCTCCAGCCCCTACACCCCTCTCCCTATCTCTGTAACTTCCTCCAGCCCCTACACCCCTCTCCCTATCTCTGTAACTTCCTCCTTCCCCTACACCCCTCTCCCTATCTCTGTAACTTCCTCCTTCCCCTACACCCCTCTCCCTATCTCTGTAACCTCCTCCAGCCCTTACACCCCTCTCCCTATCTCTGTAACTTCCTCCAGCCCCTACACCCCTCTCCCAATCTCTGTAACTTCCTCCAGCCCCTACACCCCTCTCCCAATCTCTGTAACTTCCTCCAGCCCCTACACCCCTCTCCCTATCTCTGTAAATTCCTCCTTCCCCTACACCCCTCTCCCTATCTCTGTAACCTCCTCCAGCCCTTACACCCCTCTCCCTATCTCTGTAACTTCCTCCAGCCCCTACACCCCTCTCCCTATCTCTGTAACTTCCTCCAGCCCCTACACCCCTCTCCCTATCTCTGTAACCTCCTCCAGCCCTTACACCCCTCTCCCTATCTCTGTAACTTCCTCCAGCCCCTACACCCCTCTCCCTATCTCTGTAACTTCCTCCAGCCCCTACACCCCTCTCCCTATCTCTGTAACTTCCTCCTTCCCCTACACCCCTCTCCCTATCTCTGTAACCTCCTCCTTCCCCTACACCCCTCTACCTATCTCTGTAACCTCCTCCTTCCCCTACACCCCTCTCCCTATCTCTGTAACTTCCTCCTTCCCCTACACCCCTCTCCCTATCTCTGTAACTTCCTCCTTCCCCTACACCCCTCTCCCTATCTCTGTCACCTCCTCCTTCCCCTACACCCCTCTACCTATCTCTGTAACCTCCTCCTTCCCCTACACCCCTCTACCTATCTCTGTAACCTCCTCCAGCCCCTACATCAGGAGTTAGAGTTCTCAAATGGGGAAAGGCCAATTTTACTAAACTGAGGAGTGATTTAGCAAAAGTGGACTGAAAACAGCTACTTGAAGGTAAATCAGTGTCAGAACAGTGGGAGGCATTCAAAGGAGAGATTCAGGGGGTTCAGGGTAAACCTGTTCTCACAAAGAAAAAGGGTGAGGCGGCAAAATCTAGAGCCCCATGGATGTCAATGAACCTACAGGGTAAGATAAGGCAGAAAAGGAAAGCTTATGTCCGACACCGAGAACTCGACTACAGAAAGCCAAGAGGAGTATAGAAAGTGGAGGGGTGAAATCAAAAAGGAAATTAGGAAAGCAAAGAGAGGGCCTGAAAGAATATTGGCAAGCAAAATCAAGGTAAACCCAAACATGTTGTATCAATACATTAAGAGTAAGCGGATAACTAAGGAGAGAGTAGGGCCCATAAAAGGCCTGAAAGGTAACCTGTGTAGGGGCGGAAGATATTGGTATGGTTCTTAATGAATACTTTGTGTCTGTCTTCATAAAAGAGGGGGACGATGCAGATATTGTAGTTAAGGAGGAGGAGTGTAATGTATTGGATGTGATAAACATAGGGAGAGAGGAAGTATTAATGGGATTAGCATCCTTGAAAGTGGATAAATCACCAGGGCCAGATGAAATGTATCCCAGGCTGTTAAAAGAAGCAAGAGAGGAAATAGCAGGGGCTCTGACCATCCTTTTTCAGTCCTCACTGGATACAGGTGTGGTGCCAGAGGATTGGAGAACTGCTAACGTTGTACCTCTGTTTAAAAAGGGAGTGAGGGAAAGTCTGAATAATTACAGGCCAGTCAGTCTCAACCTCAGTAATGGACAAATTATTGGAATCTATTCTGAGAGACAGGATAAACAGTCACTTAGAAAGGCACAGTTTAATCAAGGATAGTCAGCATGGATTTGTTAAGGGAAGATCTTGTTTGACCAACTTGATCGAATTTTTTGAAGAAGTAACAAAGATAGATGAGGGTAGTGCAGTTGATGTGGTCCACATGGATTTTAGCAAGGCTGGTTAAAAGAATAAAATCCCATGGGATCCAGAGAAATTCAGCAAGGTGGATACAAAATTGGCTCAGTGGCAGGAAATAAAGGGTAATTGTTGACGGCTGTTTTAGCGACTGGAGGGCTGTTTCCAGTGGAGTACCGCAAGGCTGAGTACTGGGTCCCCTGCTTTTTGTGGTATATGTTTACGATTTGGACATAAAGGTAGGGGGCATGATCAAGAAGTTTGCTGACGACACAAGGATTGGCCGTGTGGTAGATAGTGAGGAGGATAGCTGTCGGCTGCAGGAAGATATTGATGGTCTGGTCAGATGGGCAGAAAAGTGGCAAATGGAATTCAACTTGGAGAAGTGTGAGGTGATGCATTTGGGGAGGTCAAACAAGACAAAGGAATACACGATTAACGGGAAAATACTGAGAAGTTTAGAGGAAGTGAGGGATCTTGGAGTGAATGTCCACAGGTCCCTGAAGGTAGCAGGACAGCTCGATAAGGTGGTTAAGAAGGCATATGGAATCCTTTCCTTTATTAGCCGAGGTATAGAATATAAGAGCAGGGAGGTTATGCTGGAACTGTATAAATTATTGGTTAAGCCACAACTTGAATACTGTGTGCAGTTCTGGTCACCTCATTACAGAAAGGATGTAATTGCACGAGAGAGGGTACAGGAGAGATTTACGAGGATGCTGCCAGGACAGGATAAATGCAGCTATGAAGAAAGATTGGATAGGCTGGGGTTGTTCTCCTTGGAACAGAGAAGGCTGAGGGGAGATCTGATTGAAATGTACAAACTTTTGAGGGACCTGGATAGAGTGGAGGTGAAGGGTCTATTCACCTTAGCAGAGAGGTCAGTGATGAGGGGGCGTAGATTTAAAGTGATTGGGAAAAAAATTAGAGGGGAGATGAGGAAAAACCTTTTCACCCAGAGAGTGGTGGGGGTCTGGAACTCACTGCTTGAAAGGGTAGTTGAGGCAGAAACCCTCAACTCATTTAAAAGGAGTCTGGATATGCGCCTCAAGTGCTGTAATCTATACGGACCAAATGCTGGAAGGTGGGATTAGAATAGGTTGATTGTTTTTTGGCCGGCACAGACATGATGGGTGAAGTGGCCTCTTTCTGTGCCTTAAACTTTCTATGATTCTAACCCTCCCTATCTGTGTGACCTCCTCCAGCCCCTACAACCCTCCCTATCTCTGTAACCTCCTCCAGACCCTACAATCCTCCCTATCCCTGTAACCTCCTCCAGACCCTACAATCCTCCCTATCTCTGTAACCTCCTCCAGACCCTACAATCCTCCCTATCCCTGTAACCTCCTCCAGACCCTACAATCCTCCCTATCCCTGTAACCTCCTCCAGACCCTACAATCCTCCCTATCTCTGTAACCTCCTCCAGACCCTACAGTCCTCCCTATCTCTGTAACCTCCTCCAGACCCTACAATCCTCCTTATCTCTGTGACCTCCTCCAGCCTCTACAATCCTCCTTATCTCTGTGACCTCCTCCAGCCTCTACAATCCTCCCTATCTCTGTAACCTCCTCCAGCCCCTACAACCCTCCCTATCTCTGTAACCTCCTCCAGCCCCTACAACCCTATCTCTGTAACCTCCTCCAGCCCCTACACCCCTCCCTATCTCTGAGCTCCTCCAATTCTGGCCCCATGTCCATCCCCCGATTCCCATCTCTCCGCCATTGGCAGTCGTGCCTTCAGCTGCCTGTGGCCTAAGCTCTGGAATTCCCTCCCTAAACCTCTTTCTCTCCTCCTTTAAGACGCTCCTTAAAATCGATCTGTCCCTAATAACTCATTGCGCTAAAGGCTAGTTCGTGTCTGCAAATGAGACCCGACCCGAGTCCGAACGCCAGACCCACAAGAGCACCCGAACCCAACCCAAACCTGACACATGTCCTCAGGTCCCTTCTTGTTAGGGTCGCCATGCGCTACCTGACGCTGCTCAGGGCCACATTTTCTATGATAACGCTCCTGTGAAGCACCCAGGGATGGTTTGCAACATTTAAGGTGCTGTGCAAAGACAGTTATCATTGTTGTTGTTGCTCTGTACAGAACCCTGTTTTGTAAAAATCTTTTTTAAACTGGAGGAGGTTACAGAGCTAGGGAGAGAGTGAGGGCTTTTACCAATGTTATGAAGTCATCTGCTACAAAACCCCACAACAACAATGTGCTTCCCAGTGTAACACCAAACCATGGAGGCTCGAAGGGACCACATTAAAAAGTCACTTTGGTGCAAAGGACTCCCCTGCGATTGGGCCTGAGACACATTGATGGAGACAGTGTCGAGGGAGCTTTACTCTGTATCTAACCCCCGTACTGTACCTGTCCTGGGAGTGTTTGATGGGGGACAGTGTAGAGAGAGCTTTACTCTGTATCTAACCCCGTTTTTTTTTTTTCTTTTTTTTTGTTTGATGGGGGACAGTGTAGAGGGAGCTTTACTCTGTATCTAACCCCGTTTTTTTTTTTTCTTTTTTTTTGTTTGATGGGGGACAGTGTAGAGGGAGCTTTACTCTGTATCTAACCCCGTACTGTACCTGTCCTGGGAGTGTTTGATGGGGACAGTGTAGAGAGAGCTTTACTCTGTATCTAACCCCCGTACTGTACCTGTCCTGGGAGTGTTTGATGGGGACAGTGTAGAGAGAGCTTTACTCTGTATCTAACCCCGTTCTGTACCTGTCCTGGGAGTGTTTGATGGGGACAGTGTAGAGGGAGCTTTACTCTGTATCTAACCCCGTTTTTTTTTTCTTTTTTTTTTCTTTTTTTAGAGGGAGCTTTACTCTGTATCTAAGCCCTGTTTTTTTTTAAGGTGGCCTTTATACCCCAGGCCCCTTTTATATTTTCACATCGAGGGGGCCTTTATCCCTCAGGCCCCCTTTATGTACATATTTACAGTTTTAAAATAACTTTATTAAAACAGATAAATAAACAAAAAAACTCAAATTAAAATGCCATTCTCGGCGTCGACGATGCACTCCAGTCCCTGCGGTGCCCACCGGTCGCGGAAGGCCTCAACCGTACCGGCGGACACCGCATGCTCCTTCTCCAGGGCCACCCGGGCGCGAACGTAACCGCGGAAGAGGGGCAGGCAGTCGGGGAGGACGGAACCCCCGACGGCCCGCAACCTGGACCTGTGAATTGCCACCTTGGCCAGGCCCAGGAGCAAACCGACGAGGAGATCTTCCTCCCGCCCAAGCCCCTCCGCACCGGGTGCCCAAAGATCAGGAGCGTGGGACTGAAGTGCAGCCAGAATTTGAGGAGCAGCCCCTTCAGATACTCAAAGAGGGGCTGCAACCTCGCACACTCTGTGTTAACGTGGAACACGGACTCGTCCAGGCCGCAGAAAGTACAGGTGGCCTGGGAGTCCGTGAACCTACTTAAAAGCCTATTGCACGGGACTGCTCTGTGCAGCACCCTCCACCCCAGGTCCCCGATGTAAAGGGGGAAGACTCCCGCGTAGAGAGACCTCCGTCGGGGTTTCCCCTCGCCGCCAGATGGCAACGCGGACCGCCAGGGCGTGTCCGGCCGGCTGACGAGGGCGAGGAAGTGGAGAGTGTGCAGGAGCAGCCCGTACAGGAAACCCCTCCGCGCCGATTGGAATGGCACGGAGGGCATTTCCGAGAGGCGGCTCGGGTTGTGCGGGACCGGCTCCCGAGGAGGGTTTCGGGGCCTGGGTCCGATGAGCAGTTCCGGCCGAGCGGGGGTCGGCTCGGCCGGGATCGCTCCGCACTCCCGAGCCCCCTCGCCACCCGCAGTGAGGGACGTCCCGGGGGTTTCGGCTACTCCTCCGCCCGCCGGACCGTCCCCGGAGTCGGCCGCCCGGACAGCCGAGGCGCTCTCCTCCGCCGGCGGGGGAGCGCCCTGACTGGAGGCGACCGTGTTCCAGACTCGGAAAAGATCCCGGTAAAAGACAGGCAACTCCCTCAGAGAGGCGCGGCTAACGGACTCCACCGGGAGCTGCGTGTCGTCTTGAAGGCAGTGACACTGGCGGAAAAAATACGTCGCCAGCGCACACCATCTGGGAGGACGCTCGACGTACAGGTATCTCTGCAGGGTCCGAAGGCGGAGAGTCGCAGCCTGGGTGCGGACGCACACCAGCGACTGACCGCCCTCCTCGATCGGGAGACTCAGGACCGCGGCAGAGACCCAGTGTTTCCTCTTGCCCCAGAAGAAATCGACGAGTTTCTTCTGGATCTTGGTGGCAAATACAGGGGGCGGGGCCAAAGTGACCAACCGGTACCACAGCATCGAGGCCACCAGTTGGTTTATGACCAACGCTCGGCCCCTGTAGGAAAGCACTCGGAGCAGTCCTGTCCAGCGCCCCAGCCGAGCGGTGACTTTCGCCTCCAACTCCTGCCAGTTTGCCGGCCAGGCTTCCTCAGCGGGGCTAAGGTGGACTCCCAGATAGAGGAGGTGCGTGGTGCTCCACGCAAAAGGTGTCATCTCCTCCGGCAGGGAGTCCACCCGCCACTGACCAACCAGGAGTCCGGAACATTTCTCCCAATTGATCCTCGCGGAGGACGCGGCAGAAAAGGTCTGCTGGCAGTCGCGCATCCTCCGCAAGTCAACGGGATCTGTGATTGCGAGGAGCACGTCGTCGGCGTAAGCCGAGAGGACGACCCGCATGGCCGGCTCGCGCAGAGCCAATCCCGTCAACCTCCTGCGAAGCAGGCACAGGAAGGGCTCCACGCAGATGGTATACAATTGGCCGGACATGGGGCACCCCTGACGCACTCCTCTCCCAAAGCGAAGGGGCGCCGTCAAGGACCCGTTAACTTTGACTAGACACTCTGCGGCGGCGTATAAAAGTCGGACCCGGGCCACGAAATGCGGCCCGAGTCCGAAAGCGCGCAGAGTCTCGAAAAGGTAATAGTGATCCACCCTGTCGAACGCCTTCTCCTGATCGAGGGAGAGAAAGGCGACCGACTGACCAGTCCTCTGGGAAAGATGGATCAGGTCCCGGACCAGGTGGATGTTGTCCTGGATGGACCGGCCCGGGACCGTGTAGGACTGGTCGGGATGGATCATGTGGGCCAGCACGGAGCCCAGGCGGGTAGACATAGCCCGGGCAAAGATCTTATAATCCGTGCTGAGGAGGGAGACCGGAAGCCAGTTTTTAAGCAGGCGGAGATCGCCCCTCTTCGGCAGCAGGACCGCCCTGCGCCACGAGAGGGGCATCTCCCCGGTCGCCAGGCTTTCCCCCAGGACCCGCGCGTAATCGTCCCCCAGGACGTCCCAGAACGCCCTGAGGAACTCCACGGTCAACCCATCCAGCCCTGGGGATTTGCCCCTCGAGAGATGGTGGAGGGCGCCAGTCAGCTCCGCCAACGTGAGCGGAGCCTCCAATCCTTCGGCGCCCTCCGGGCTGACCTGCGGCAGGTCCTCCCACAAAACTCTGCGCGCATCCTCGCTGGACGGATCCGGAGAGAACAACGCACTGTAATAAGTCTGGACCAGGAGGCCCATTCCCTCCGGATCCGTGATGGAGGATCCGTCGTCGGCCAGCAGCTCGACGAGCTGCTTACGGACCCCCCGCCATTTTTCCAGCGAGTAGAAGAAGGGAGAGGCGCGGTCCAAATCTTCCAGGATCTGGATCCGCGACCTCACGTACGTGCCTCGGGACCCTATGAGCTGCAGGTCCCTCAGCGCGCCCTTCTTCTCTTTGTACATCTGCAACAGGGCCGGGTCCGCGACGGCATGACCGAGGCGGGACTCCAAGTCGAGCACCTCCCTCTCAAGGCGCCCGATCTCGGCTTCCCGCCTCTTGGTCGACCCCTTCGCGTACTCCTGACAGAAGACGCGGATGTGAGTCTTGCCCACATCCCACCATAGCCTCAAGGAGGGGAAGCCCCCCTGCTTCCTTCTCCAGTCGGCCCAGAATCGACAGAACGAGTCCCGAAATCGCACGTCCTCCAGCAGCCGGTTGTGAAAGTGCCAGTACGCGGACCCCGCCCGCGTGCGGAGCGGTGTGAACTCCGCCCACACCAGGTGGTGGTCCGAGCACGGCACCAGCCGCATGGAGGCCGCCGAAACGCGGGAGACGTACGCCTGCGAAATGTAGAAGCGGTCGATTCGCGACCCCCCTCCTCCAGACCTCCACGTGAAGGCGCTGGAGTCGGGATGGAGATTCCGCCAGACGTCCACCAAGTTAAGGGAGCTGGTCAGTCCCCTCAACTTCTCCACCGACGCTTGGCCGCGCTGGGGACCGGAGCGATCCCCCACCTCGAGGGTGCAGTTAAAATCCCCCCCGAGGATGATGCACTCGCCGCTATCGATGGAGCTCAAGAGAGCGGACACTTCTTCAAAGAAGCGCGCTTGCAACGCGCCGGGCCTGGGCGCGTACACGTTCACAAAGTGGAGCGGCACGCTACCCAGGCGAACGGCGAGGTGGAGCAAGCGGCCCGGCACTAGCTCCTTGACCCCCAAGATCTCCGGCTGAAAAGTCGGGGCCAACAAGATAGCCACCCCACTAGAAATAGGGGTGAGGTGACTCATGTAGACCCCACCCTGCCACTCCAGGAGCCAGGTGGCTTCGTCTCCCGGAACGGTGTGGGTTTCCTGCAGAAAGCTCACCGCGTATCTCCCTTCCCTAAGGACTGAGAGATTGTGAAATCTGCGGTGAGCCCCTCTGCTGCCGTTGATGTTGAGGCTGGCTATGGTTATCTTCATGTCAAAGGTACTTAAAACCCGTCACCAACAGCTCACTGTGAGGAGGGAGTAGAAGTGCACCTGGCCCTCCACTCCCCCAGCAACCCATTGAGGAACACATTAAAACGGCGCCTCTCAACCAGTTTCACGTCCGCGCGCTTGCCCGCTATCTTAAGGGCGGCACGGACGGACTGTATGATCAGCGCCAGATTCGACCAACGGTCGAGGGCCAGCTGAACTTTATTGCGGCAACCTCTGCAAGCCGCGAGGAAATCCCGGAGTTCCGCCGTGGGGATGAGAGGAGATTCGGTGGGAGGCACGAGGGACTCCACCACCTCACTGGCGATGGAATCAAGATCATCCTCCGTGCCCCGCACCGAATCCCCATCCTCCTCCGGGTCGTCACCGCCAGCGGCCGACACATCTACCACACACTGTGGGGCGGACGTCTCGGCCGCGCCAGCTGGTCCCGCCTCCGTCACGATCCCACCCCCAGGATCGATGGCGGAGGAGTCCTCTCTGGGTTCTATTGTGAAACTGGAGCCTGTAGGCACCAGCGGTTCAGGACCCCCCTCCACCTCCGTCCCCAGGGCAATGAGTGGTCCAGGGGAGACAGAAGTTCCCGACTCCGGGAAACCAGCCGGAGCCGAGACTGGAGGCGGAGGGAGGAGGCTATCTCCCGCTCCGCCAGCACCCACAGGCCCAGCAGATGGGGCAGCATTCTCAGTTATAACTGGGTCGGGTGTCTCCTGGTTGGTGGTGGACTCCGGCTGGGAAGCCCGACCCTCTGGGGCCTCGCCCTCCCCTTCATTCAGGACACCCGACCCAGTAGCAGTGGCAGAATGGGCGGCTTCCCCAGGCTCCCCCACCACAAGCAGGGCCCCACTTACTCCTTCAGGAGGGGCCTCATGTACCGGGGCCATCCCCTCCCCTCCATCCTGAGGAATAGGGAGCACCTGCCCGGACTTTGCAGCCTTGGTGGTGGCGGTAGGGGAAACCTGGGGACCCGAAACAGGAGACAGTTCCCCTCCAACAGATGGGCCTTGCGCCTCAGGGCCCCTTGTTACCTCTGTGGAGGGGTGCCTTCTCCTCTTTTTCCCAGTTGTGTACGGAGGCTCAGAGACCTCCATATCATCAGAGGCCTCCACCTCCACACTCTCCTTTTTTTTATTCACCCTGGGCCTGAGCCCA
This sequence comes from Heterodontus francisci, assembly GCF_036365525.1. NCBI lineage: Eukaryota > Metazoa > Chordata > Chondrichthyes > Heterodontiformes > Heterodontidae > Heterodontus > Heterodontus francisci. The sequence continues at coordinate 560,420 of NC_090404.1, read as the reverse complement.
GCCCTGGGGCAAGTTGACTTCCCGAGATCGGGCCTTGGGTAGTGTCACGATATCCAGGGGACGCGCCTCTCGATGTTTATTTCTCCTCCGCGCCTTCCTTCCACTTGGACGGTCACCCCCCTCCCTGCCGGAGGCCGTGAAAACCACAGCCTCCGGTACCGACTGAATGGTATCTGGTGGTGGTGTAGTGGGGGTGGGAGGAGGTGCAGCGTCGCCACCCTGGGCCGCTGAGTTGGAGTTGGCAGCCGGGAGGTTGGGGCAGTTCTTACGAACATGCCCCACCCCCTTACAGACATGGCACCGCACCCCGTCCAAGGTCCAGAAGACGCGGTAGGCCGTCCCCTGGAATTCTACATTGAAGCGGCCCTCTGTCACCTCCTCCCGCGCCAGCTGCATGAATAACTGGCGGCGGAAGGAGTACACGTGTCGGAGGCTGTTCTCCCGAAGACCGAGCGGGACTGGGGTGAGCCCCGTCTTTACCTCCCCCAGATGGTGCAGGTGGGGAAGGAGGAGCTCACCAGGGATGAAGGGTGGGACATTGGATAAAATGAGCCTTTGCGCAGTGGCCTCCAGGGGGTCCACTGGCAGAAAGGTCCCGCCCACGGTGAGCCCCTTGCTCAGAGCCAGGGACACCGCCCGCTCGGTCTTCAGGAAAAACACTGCCTTCCCGTACATTTTAGAGGCTGCAACAATGGCCGAAGGGCCGACAACCTCGGCCATTGCTTTCACGCATGCCTCTATAGTCATGTTCGGGTGGACGTAGCTCTTGACCCCATGCTTCGATGTTAATGAAGCAAACGGTGACGGGGCAACAGGTGCAGCTGCAGCAGCCGCAGCAGCATATGAACGGGAACGCCCCGCCACCGGCGAAGAGGGGCTTGCCATGGGCTCCAAGAGCTACGTCCACCCCCAAGAAACAAAACAAATTTACACAATTTTTAAAAAAAGCAAACTTTAAACAAGGTGGAGTGGGAGTAGAGGAGGATGGCGTAGGATGGTAAAGGAAAAGGGGAGGATAGGTGATTGAGGCGACTGAGTGGAGGAAGGGAGAGAAAGGCTGAAAAGGATGTTTGTTCCAACTGCCAGTTGGAGCACCTTTTTCACAATTAGTCCAAACTTGTTTGTTGTCTTCCAGTTGGGGGAGGCTTCTTCGCCCGGGACGGCTGGAGCCGCCCGGTACTCTCCTCTTCTGATTTTAACAAGACAGTCTCCACCCGGGCAACTACAGCTGTCCCGAGCAGGCAGTTGGGGTGGGGAGGGAGCTCCCTGTGTGCAAACACCAATACAAACACAGGGGCCCCTACTGGATTTGGCTGCCCCACCCCTGAGTCTTCAGGCCTCTTCTCCCTCCCCCAAACAGTTTAAACTTAATAGTCTTTCAGGTGCCCAGACACCCACCTCTCCAGAAAAATTGCAGCCTTCCTTGATGGTTTCCCTCCACTCTGTATTCACCTTTCTCCAGTTGCTGCAGTCTCCACTCTGTATTCACCTTTCTCCAGTCTCTCTCTCTCTCTCCAGTTGGTGCAGTCTCCACTCAGTATTCACCTTTCTCCAGTCTCTCTCTCCAGTTGCTGCAGTTTCCAGTCTCCACTCTCCTCTCCCCAATTGCTGCAACACAGGTGCAGCTGCTCCCCCTGATTGCTGGCAGGAAGTGCTCCAAATTGACCAGCCAATCCCAGTGTTGTACCTGTCCTGGGAGTGTTTGATGTGGACAGTGTAGAGGGAGCTTTACTCTGTATCTAACCCCCGTACTGTACCTGTCCTGGGAGTGTTTGATGTGGACAGTGTTTAGGGAGATTTACTCTGTATCTAACCCCCGTACTGTACCTGTCCTGGGAGTGTTTGATGTGGACAGTGTTTAGGGAGATTTACTCTGTATCTAACCCCCGTACTGTACCTGTCCTGGGAGTGTTTGATGTGGACAGTGTTTAGGGAGATTTACTCTGTATCTAACCCCCGTACTGTACCTGTCCTGGGAGTGTTTGATGTGGACAGTGTTTAGGGAGATTTACTCTGTATCTAACCCCGTTCTGTACCTGTCCTGGGAGTGTTTGATGTGGACAGTGTTTAGGGAGATTTACTCTGTATCTAACCCCGTTCTGTACCTGTCCTGGGAGTGTTTGATGTGGACAGTGTTTAGGGAGATTTACTCTGTATCTAACCCCCGTACTGTACCTGTCCTGGGAGTGTTTGATGTGGACAGTGTTTAGGGAGATTTACTCTGTATCTAACCCCGTTCTGTACCTGTCCTGGGAGTGTTTGATGGGGACAGTGTAGAGGGAGCTTTACTCTGTATCTAACCCCGTTCTGTACCTGTCCTGGGAGTGTTTGATGTGGACAGTGTAGAGGGAGCTTTACTCTGTATCTAACCCCGTTCTGTACCTGTCCTGGGGGTGTTTGATGTGGACAGTGTTTAGGGAGATTTACTCTGTATCTAACCCCGTTCTGTACCTGTCCTGGGAGTGTTTGATGTGGACAGTGTTTAGGGAGATTTACTCTGTATCTAACCCCGTACTGTACCTGTCCTGGGAGTGTTTGATGTGGACTGTGTTTAGGGAGATTTACTCTGTATCTAACCCCGTACTGTACCTGTCCTGGGAGTGTTTGATGTGGACAGTGTAGAGGGAGATTTACTCTGTATCTAACCCCGTACTGTACCTGTCCTGGGAGTGTTTGATGTGGACAGTGTTTAGGGAGATTTACTCTGTATCTAACCCTGTTCTGTACCTGTCCTGGGAGTGTTTGATGGGGACAGTGTTTAGGGAGATTTACTCTGTATCTAACCCCGTACTGTACCTGTCCTGGGAGTGTTTGATGGGGACAGTGTAGAGGGAGCTTTACTCTGTATCTAACCCCGTACTGTACCTGTCCTGGGGGTGTTTGATGTGGACAGTGTTTAGGGAGCTTTACTCTGTATCTAACCCCCGTTCTGTACCTGTCCTGGGAGTGTTTGATGGGGACAGTGTAGAGGGAGCTTTACTCTGTATCTAACCCCGTTCTGTACCTGTCCTGGGAGTGTTTGATGTGGACAGTGCAGAGGGAGATTTACTCTGTATCTAACCCCCGTACTGTACCTGTCCTGGGAGTGTTTGATGTGGACAGTGTAGAGGGAGATTTACTCTCTGTCCAAAATTGCATAAGTAACGATGGATACATTTTGGTTGAAGAGTTTTATTTTCAGTTTTTTTTAAATGTTTTTCATTTTAAAATTGGGAGCAGACAGTTAATGATTTGTTTGGAAGGAAGATCTTGTCCTGTACAAATGCAATGCGCTGTAATGTTGGGCTTTCCTTGCTCAAACACACTAAGTATCCGCTTCCCTCTGGTTCTCCTCAAATTTCCTCATCGGGTGAAGCTACTGTGATTTTCCGGCAAAATGTTTTGTACATCAAAAAAAATTCAGCTTCATTGCAAGACTTCCCCCTGCTCATTCTTTGTAAAATTACTTGTTAATTTTCAGATAATGAACCTTTTTGCTTAAATGGCACTAATGAAATGCCCCTGGGATGGTGGAACCCCAGTGGACTCCAGCACCCCAACTGGCTGGTGGAAGTCATTAATCTTCACACTGCGGGTTGTGTTGCCTCTGCTCAGCCTTACGTTGGGAGGAGGTGGGGAACACATCCTCCGGTCTGGAAAAGCTGCTGTGTAACTGGTTACCGAGCTACGTTTAGAGTGTTTTGTCACTAAGAACTGAGATTGAGCGAAAGACAGAAGTGGACAGGGAGACAGAGAGGGAAAGATGGGGAGAGGATGATTGAGATGAAGAATGAGTCAGCTAGGGCTCACACATAGAGAGAGACAGGGAGAGCACAGACACAGACACACATAGAGAGAGAGAGTGAGCACACACAGACAGAGAGAAAAGGAGAGCACAGAGAGAGAAAGGGAGAGCACACAGACAGACAGAGAGAGAAAGGGAGAGCACACAGACAGACAGAGAGAGACAACTCACAGAGAGAGAGACCAGGGAAAGCGCGCGCACATACACACACACACACAGACAGACAAAGACAGGGAGCGCACACACACAGGGAGACTGCACAGAGAGAGAGAGAGAGAGAGCACACACAGACAGAGAGAGAACACACACACAGACAGAAACTGAGAGAGAGAGAGACAAGGAGAGCATACGAATTCGGAGCAGGAGTAGTCCACTCGGCCCCTCAAGCCTGCTCCACCATTCAATAAGATCATGGCTGATCTGATTGCAACCTCAACTCCACATTTCCACCTACCCCAATAACCTTTCACCCCCTTGCTTATCAAGAATCTATCTACCTCTGCCTGAAAAAAATATTCAAAGACTCTGCTTCCACTGTCTTTTGAGGAAGAGAATTCCAAAGACTCACGACCTTCTGAGAAAAAATTTCTCCTCATCTCTGTCTTAAATGGGTCTCCCCTTATTTTTAAACAGTGACCCCTAGTTCTAGATTCTCCCACAAGGGGAAACATCCTTTCCACATCCACCCTGTCAAGACCCCTCAGGGTCTTATATGTTTCAATCAAGTCACCTCTTTCTCTTCTAAATTCCAGTGGATACAAGCCTAGCCTGTCCAACCTTTCCTCATTTTTTTTTTTTGCCCAAACTTTCCTCATAAGACAACCCATCCATTCCAGGTATTAGTCTAGTAAACCTTCTCTGAACTGCCTCCAACGCATTTCCATCCTTCCTTAAATAAGGAGACCAGTACTGTACACAGTACTCCAGATGTGATCTCACCAATACCCTATATAGCTGAAGCATAACCTCCCTATTTTTGTATTCAATTCCCCTTGCGATCAACAATAACATTCTATCAGCTTTCCTAATTACTTGCTGTACCTGAATACTAACCTTTTGCAATTCATGCACTAGGACACCCAGATCCCTCTGCATCTCAGAACTCTGCAATCTCTCACCATTTAGATAATATGCTTTTTTATTTTTACTGCCAAAATGGACAATTTCCCACTTTCCCACATTATACTCCATTTGCCAGGTCTTTGCTCACTAACTTAACCTATCTATATCCCTTTGTAGCCTCCTTACTTCCTCTTCACAACTTATTTTCCTACCTATCTTTGTGTCATATACAAATTTAGCAAACATACCTTTGATTCCTTCATCCAAGTCATTTATATAAATTGTAAAAAGTTGAGTCCCCAGCACTGATCCCTGTGGCACACCACTTGTTACATCTTGCCAACCAGAAAATGACCCATTTATGCCTACTCTCTGTTTCCTGTTAGCCAGCCAATCTTCGATCCATGTCAATATGTTACCCCCGACACCATGAGCTTTTATTTTCTGCAATAACCTTTGATATGGCACCTTATCAAATGCCTTCTGGAAATCAAAGTACAGTACATCCATCGGTTCCCCTTTATCCACCAAGCACATGTAACTCCCTCAAAGAATTCCAATAAATTGGTTAAACATGATTTCCCTTTCACAAAACCATGTTGACTCTGCCTGATTACCTTGAAGTTTTCTAAATGCCCTGCTATAACATCTTTAATAATAGCTGCTAACATTTTCCCTATGAGCTAACTGGCCTGTAGTTTCCTGCTTTCTGTCTCCCTCACTTTTTGAATAAAGGAGTTACATTTGCTATTTTCCAATCTAATGGAACCTTCCCCAAATCTGGAGAATTTTGAAAAATCAAAACCAACACATCAACTATCTCACTAGCCACTCCTTTTAAGACCCTAGGATGAAGTCCATCAGGACCCGGGGTCTTGTCAGCCCGCAGCTCCAACAATTTGTTCAGTACCACTTCCCTAGTGATTGTAATTTTCTTGAGTTCCTCCTTCCCTTCCATTTCCTGCTTTACAGCTATTTCTGGGATGTTATTTGTATCCTGTAGGTGAAGACCGATGCAAAATACCTGTTCAATTCATCTGCCGTCTACTTATTTTCCCTTATTAATTCCCCAGACTCACTTTCTACAGGACCAACACTCACTTTGTTAACTTTACTTTTTTACATATCTGTAGCATCTCTTACTATCTGTCTTTATATTTCTCACCATCTTTCTCTCGTAGTCTAATTTTTCCCTCCTTATTAATCTTTTAGTTTGATACTATCTTTAACCTTTTCAGTTAAGCACAGATGGTGGGCCCTCCCCTTGGAATTTTTCTTTCTCTTTGGAATGTATCTATTCTGTGTGTTCTGAAATATCCTCTTAAATGTCTGCCACTGCATCTCTATTGACGTATCACTTAACCTATTTTGCCAGTTCACTTTAGCTAGCTCTGCTTTCATGCCCTCAAATTGCCCTTATTTAAGTTTAAAATACTAGTCATAGACCCACTCTTCTCTACATCAAACTGAATGTAAAGTTCAATAACATTATGATCGCTGCTGCCTGGAGGTGCCTTCACTATGAGGTCATTAATTAATCCTATCTCATTGCACAAAACCAGGTCTAAGAAACTATCCTGAAAACATTTTACAAACTCTTCATCTAGGCTACCTTTGCCCATCTGATTTTTCCAGTCTATATGTAGATTAAAATCCCCCATGACTATCACCGTACCTTTGTGACAAGCACCCATTATTTCTTCCTTTATACCCGTCCTACTGTGTGGATACTGTTAGGGGGCCTGTACACCACTCCCATAAATGAGTTCTTGTCTTTTTCATTTCTCATCTCGACCCAAACTGCTTCTACATCCTGGTTTCCTGAACTTAGGTCATCTCTCTCTATTGCACTAATACCATCATTAATTAACAGAGCCACCCTCCACCTTTTCCTAAATGTTATGTATCCTTCAATATTCAGGTCCCAATCTATGCCATCCTGTAATGGCTATCAGATTGTAGTTATACACAGACAGAGAGAGAGACAGGGAAAGCGCGCACACAGACAGAGGGAGAGCACACAGAGCGAGAGAGAGGGAGATCACACACACACAGAGAGAGACAGGGAGAGCACTCAGAGAGAGAGCAAGGGAGAGCACTCACAGACAGAGAGAGAGAGAGCAAGGGAGAGCGCACACACAGACAGAGAGAGAGGGAGAGCACGCAGAGCGAGAGAGAGGGAGATCACACACACACAGAGAGAGACAGGGAGAGCACACATACACACACAGACAAGGAGAGCACTCACAGACAGGGAGAGAGAGCAAGGGAGAGCACTCACAGACAGGGAGAGAGAGCAAGGGAGAGCACTCACAGACAGGGAGAGAGAGCACAGAGAGAGAGAGAGCGCAAGGGAGAGCACTCACAGACAGGGAGAGAGAGCAAGGGAGAGCACTCACAGACAGGGAGAGAGAGCAAGGGAGAGCACTCACAGACAGGGAGAGAGAGCAAGGGAGAGCACTCACAGACAGGGAGAGAGAGCACAGAGAGAGAGAGAGAGCAAGGGAGAGCACTCACAGACAGAGAGAGAGAGCAAGGGAGAGCGCACACACAGACAGAGAGAGAGGGAGAGCACGCAGAGCGAGAGAGAGGGAGATCACACACACACAGAGAGAGACAGGGAGAGCACACATACACACACAGACAAGGAGAGCACTCACAGACAGAGAGAGAGAGCAAGGGAGAGCACACACAGACAGAGAGAGAGAGCAAGGGAGAGCATGCACACAGACAGAGAGAGGGAGAGCACGCAGAACGAGAGAGAGGGAGATCACACACACACAGAGAGAGACAGGGAGAGCACACATACACACACAGACAAGGAGAGCACTCACAGACAGAGAGAGAGAGCAAGGGAGAGCACTCACAGACAGGGAGAGAGAGCAAGGGAGAGCACTCACAGACAGGGAGAGAGAGCACAGAGAGAGAGAGAGAGCAAGGGAGAGCACTCACAGACAGGGAGAGAGAGCAAGGGAGAGCACTCACAGACAGGGAGAGAGAGCAAGGGAGAGCACTCACAGACAGGGTGAGAGAGCAAGGGAGAGCACTCACAGACAGGGAGAGAGAGCAAGGGAGAGCACTCACAGACAGGGAGAGAGAGCAAGGGAGAGCACACACAGACAGGGAGAGAGACAGGGAGAGCGCACACACAGGCAGAGAGAGGGAGAGCACGCAGAGCGAGAGAGAGGGAGATCACACAAACACATAGAGAGACAGGGAGAGCACACACACACAGACAAGGAGAGCACTCACAGACAGGGAGAGAGCACTCACAGACTGGGAGAGTGGGAGGGAGAGCACACATACACAGAGGGAGGGCACACACACACACCCACCCATACAGAAAGAGACAGGGAGCACACACGTCGTGTGTACATGTGGACAAAGCTGCTATAAAGACGACACACACACACACATAGTACATGAAATCACAAACAGCACATACACAAGGACATGTAATTGCACACGTTTACACACACCGTCTGCACACACTTGCACATGTACACATATGCACAGAGGTGTATACGCACACATATATACACACACGCATATAGATTCCTACAGATAGGCTCATAGATTCGTAGAATGCAAATTATTGAAACGTCATTCTAGGGATGTGGGCATTGCTAACAAGGTCAGCATTTACTGCCTAACCCCTCATACCCCTTTGTACCGCTGCTGTCCATGTTGGGTAGGTACACCCACAGTGCTGTTAGGAAGGGAGTTCCAGGATTTTGACCCAGCGACAGTGAAGGAACGGCGATATAGTTCCAAGTCAGGATGGTGTGTGACTTGGAGGGGAACTTGTAGGTGGTGGTGTTCCCATGCATCTGCTGCTCTTGTCTTTCTAGGTGATAGAGGTTGCAGGTTTGGAAGGTGCTGTCGAAGGAGCCTTGGTGAGTTGCTGCAGTGCATCTTGTAGATGGTACACACTGCTGTCACTGTGCGTCGGTGATAGAGTCATAGAGCCATTTATGGCACAGAAGGAGGCCATTCGGCCCATCGACTCCATGCCAGCTCTGTAGAGCAATACAGTCAGTCCCACTTCCCTGCTCGATCCACGTAGCCCTCAAGTGCCTATCCAATTTCCTTTTGAAATCATTCATCGTCTCTGCTTTCACCATCCTCGGGGGCAGTGAGTTCTAGGTCAACACCACTCGCTGTGTAAAATACCTCTTCCTCACATTCCCCCCGCCCCAGCATATTTTACCCAAAACCTTCAATCTGTGTCCCCGAGTCCTTGTACCATCAATTAATGGGAACAGTTTTTTCTTGTTTAACAAACGAATTAGGAGCAGGAGTAGGCCACTCGGCCCCTCGAGCCTGCTCCACTATTCAATAAGATCATGGCTGATCTGATTGTAACCTGGACTCCACATTCCCACCTACCCCCGATAACCTTTCACCCCCTTGTTTATCAAGAATCTATCTACCTCTGCCTTAAAAATATTCTGCTTCCACTGCCTTTTGAGGAAGTGAATTCCAAAGACTCACGACCCTCTGAGAGAAAAAATTTCTCATCTCTGTCTTGAATGGGCAACCCCTTATTTTTAAACAGTGACCCCTAGTTCTAGATTCTCCCACAAGGGGAAACATCCTTTCCACATCCACTCTGTCAAGACCCCTCAGGATCTTACGTTTCAATCAAGTCGCCTCTTACTTTTCTAAACTCCAGCAGATACAAGCCTAGCCTGCCCAATCTTTCCTCATAAGACAACCCACCCATTCCAGGTATTAGTCTCATCTAAGCCTGTCATAATCTTAGATGATGGACCTCCAACAACCTCAATGATCTTCCTTTGCGCTCGGTATGACTCAAACCAGCAGAGCCTTTTCCCCCTGATTCCCATTGACTCCAGTTTTGCTAGGGCTCTTTGATGCCATACTCGGTCAAATGCTGCCTTGATGTCAAGGGCAGTCACTCTCACCTCACCTCTGGAGTTCAGCTCTTTTGTCCATGTTTCAACCAAGGCTGTAATGAGGTCAGGAGCGGAGTGGCCCTGCTGGAACCCAAACTGAGCGTCACTGAGCAGGTTATTGCTAAGCAAGTGCAACTTGATAGCACTGACAACGACCACTTCCATCACTTTGCTGATGATTGAGAGTAGGCTGATGGGGCGGTAATTGCCCGCATTGGATTTGTTCTGCTTTTTTTATGTACAGGACATACCTGGCCAATTTTCCACATTATCGGGTTGATGCCAGTGTTGTAGCTGTATTGGAGCAGCTTGGCTAGGGACATGGAAAGTTCTGGAACTTCAGCACGATAGCTGGAATGTTGTTGGAACCCGTAACCATTGTTGCATCTGCTGGTTCTTGATGCCATGCGGAGTGAATGGAATTGGCTGGACACTGTGATGCTGCGGACCTCAGGAAGGGGCTGAGATGGATCATTCACTCGGCACTTCTGGCTTAGGCTAGTTGTGAACACTTCAGCCTTGTCTTTTGCACTGATGTGCTGGACTCCCCCATCGTTCAGGATGGGGATATTTATTTATTTATTTTTATTTAGAGATACAGCACTGAAACAGGCCCTTCGGCCCACCGTGTCTGTGCTGACAAACAACCACCCATTTATACTAACCCTACAGTAATCCCATATTCCCTACCACCTACCTACACCAGGGGCAATTTACAATGGCCAATTTACCTATCAACCTGCAAGTCTTTCGGAGGTGGGAGGAAACCGGAGCACCCGGTGGAAACCCACGCAGACACAGGGGGAACTTGCAAACTCCGCACAGGCAGTACCCAGAACTGAACCCGGGTCGCTGGAGCTGTGAGGCTGCGGTGCTAACCACTGCGCCACTGTGCCGCCCGATTATTAATGGGGCCTGCTCCTCCCGTCAGTTCCTTAATTGTCCATTTCCAACTGCATGTGGCAGGAGTGCAGAGTTTTGATCTGATACCAGAACTGAGAGGTTATAAATATCAGGAAAGACTGAACAGGCTGAGACTCTTTCCTCCAGCACAGAGAAGACTGGAGGGGTGGTCTGATAGAGGTCTTTAACGTTATGAAAGGAATGCAATAGGGTAGACGTAGCTTGTCCAAAACTAGGGAACCAGCAATATAAGATAGTCACTGGATAAATCCAATGGGAAACTTCTTTCCCCAGGGAGTGGTGAGAATGTGGAACTTGCAACCACAGGGAGTGGGTGAGGTGAATAGTGTTGTTGATTTAAGGGAAAACTAAATAGATGCACATGGGAAAATGGAATCACTTCTGCTGATTGGGTGGGATGAAGCTTCTGGCATGCCCTCCTGCACTCTTCATTGAACCAGAGTTTTTTCAGCTGGCAGGCACAGATACGACAGGCTGAATGGCCTCCTTCTGTGCTGTAAATGTTTCTGTGGTTGGTTCTATGATGGTAATGATAGAGTTGGGGGGAGGGGGGGGGGTGATATGCCAAGGCATGAGGTTACAGATTGTGTTTGAATACAATTCTGCTGCTGCTGCTGATGGCCCACAGCACCTCACGGAATTCCCAGTTTGGAGTTGTTCTGTAGATCTGTTCTGGATCTATGGCTCGTGCCATGAGCGGCAGCGGGCGAAATGTTGGCAGCTTTCACGTGCGGGCTGCGATCCCCCCGCGCGGCAGCTCATTTAAATACCCTGGCCAGCCTGCTCTCCCCCCCCCCCCCCAATCATGTGGAGGGGACGGATTCTCTCTGACACTGGCAATGGTGTTAGCTTCCTTTGTGCTGGCGCTGGCGCCATTTTAAAATTTTTAACGGGAACCATCCCCCACTGTTCAAATCAAAATTCTGTCGCTCCCTTTCCCAGCCCTCAATAGCAATAACATTAAGTATCTGCCCTTTACCCCCCCCCCCCCCAAATCACTTACCTTACAAATATGACCTCCGCCCGCCCCCCCCGCCCCCAAAACTGTACAAAGTTCACAGTTCATTCCTTCCCACCATCCCCTACACGAATGATGAGAGTTTGACCATGTTCCCCACTCCCCCCGCACTAAAAATCTCAGGTTCCCCCCTTCGCCACCACTGCAACGCCTGCTTTTCCCAAAGGGGCAAGTGAAGGTGTGAGAGTGCCGGCCACTCTGAAGATCACGGCCCGACCGCAGGATCACTGGTAAGTTTATTTAAATGTATGCATTGTGCGTAAGACGGGTCCCGTCAGCCGTGCATGGAGGGTATCCTCAGTGTGAAGATGAAACTTTGTCTCCACAAGACACAAGGTGGTTACTGATACTAATAATGTCATGGACAGATGCATCTGTGACAGGTAAGCTTGGTAATCCCTTGCATTGCTGTACCCATGACAGTTACATTCTTCAGGATTCTGTCTGAACAGCAATGCCAAGCCACTCTTGATGACGGACATCAATATCCCCCACACAGACCAGTGTGCATTCACGGAGATACAGAAGTGTATACACGCACGCACGCCAACCAACACACATGGGAACACACACGTGCACACATACTCCAGACATACATGTGTGCGCAGACTTGGATGTGTATTGGCGTATACACACATGTACACATATGCATGAGCTGGTACAGACACATGGGGATATCCATGGATGAAATGTGACAACCCAGGACTGAACAAAATACAGAACTCAGATTTGCTGAGTTAAAGGCTAGTCCTGATTCTGCCAGCTCTTTTCCTTTTAACTTTTAACCTGCAGAATAAACAGTGACTCCACACAGTTACACGGTAACACAGTAAGAAATCCTTACCCTGCTGAGTAAACAGTAACAGTGCGTAACACTTACTCTGCTAAAAAAAACAGTAACAGTTACACAGTAAGTAATCCTTACCCTGCTGAATAAACAGTAACTCTGTACAGTTACACAGTGAGTAATCCTTACCCTGCTGAATAAACAGTAACTCTGTACAGTTACACAGTGAGTAATCCTTATCCTGCTGAATAAACAGTAACTGTACAGTTACACAGTGAGTAATCCTTACTCTGCTGAATAAACAGTAACTCTGTACAGTTACACAGTGAGTAATCCTTACCCTGCTGAATAAACAGTAACTGTACAATTACACAGTGAGTAATCCTTACCCTGCTGAATAAACAGTAACTGTACAGTTACACAGTGAGTAATCCTTACCCTGCTGAATAAACAGTAACTGTACAATTACACAGTGAGTAATCTTTACCCTGCTGAATAAACAGTAACTGTACAGTTACACAGTGAGTAATCCTTACCCTGCTGAATAAACAGTAACTGTACAGTTACACAGTGAGTAATCCTTATCCTGCTGAATAAACAGTAACTGTACAGTTACACAGTGAGTAATCCTTATCCTGCTGAATAAACAGTAACTGTACAGTTACACAGTGAGTAATCCTTACCCTGCTGAATAAACAGTAACTGTACAGTTACACAGTGAGTAATCCTTACCCCGCCGAATAAACAGTAAACTGTACAGTTACACAGTGAGTAATCCTTACCCTGCTGAATAAACAGTAACTGTACAGTTACGCAGTGAGTAATCCTTACCCTGCTGAATAAACAGTAACTGTACAGTTACACAGTGAGTAATCTTTACCCTGCTGAATAAACAGTAACTGTACAGTTACACAGTGAGTAATCCTTACCCTGCTGAATAAACAGTAACTGTACAGTTACGCAGTGAGTAATCCTTACCCTGCTGAATAAACAGTAACTGTACAATTACACAGTGAGTAATCTTTACCCTGCTGAATAAACAGTAACTGTACAGTTACACAGTGAGTAATCCTTACCCTGCTGAATAAACAGTAACTGTACAATTACACAGTGAGTAATCTTTACCCTGCTGAATAAACAGTAACTGTACAGTTACACAGTGAGTAATCCTTACCCTGCTGAATAAACAGTAACTGTACAGTTACACAGTGAGTAATCCTTATCCTGCTGAATAAACAGTAACTGTACAGTTACACAGTGAGTAATCCTTATCCTGCTGAATGAACAGTAACTGTACAGTTACACAGTGAGTAATCCTTATCCTGCTGAATAAACAGTAACTCTGTACAGTTACACAGTGAGTAATTCTTATCCTGCTGAATAAACAGTAACTCTGTACAGTTACACAGTGAGTAATTCTTATCCTGCTGAATAAACAGTAACTGTACAGTTACACAGTGAGTAATCTTTACCCTGCTGAATAAACAGTAACTCTGTACAGTTACGCAGTGAGTAATCTTTACCCTGCTGAATAAACAGTAACTGTACAGTTACACAGTGAGTAATCCTTACTCTGCTGAATAAACAGTAACTGTACAGTTACACAGTGAGTAATTCTTATCCTGCTGAATAAACAGTAACTGTACAGTTACACAGTGAGTAATCCTTACTCTGCTGAATAAACAGTAACTGTACAGTTACACAGTGAGTAATTCTTATCCTGCTGAATAAACAGTAACTCTGTACAGTTACACAGTGAGTAATCCTTACCCTGCTGAATAAACAGTAACTCTGTACAGTTACACAGTGAGTAATCCTTACCCTGCTGAATAAACAGTAACTGTACAATTACACAGTGAGTAATCCTTACCCTGCTGAATAAACAGTAACTCTGTACAGTTACACAGTGAGTAATCCTTACCCTGCTGAATAAACAGTAACTCTGTACAGTTACACAGTGAGTAATCCTTACCCTGCTGAATAAACAGTAACTGTACAATTACACAGTGAGTAATCCTTACCCTGCTGAATAAACAGTAACACTGTACAGTTATACAGTGAGTAATCCTTACCCCGCTGAATAAACAGTAACTGTACAGTTACACAGTGAGTAATCCTTACCCTGCTGAATAAACAGTAACACTGTACAGTTACACAGTGAGTAATCCTTACCCTGCTGAGTAAACAGTAACACTGTACAGTTACACAGTGAGTAATCCTTACCCTGCTGAATAAACAGTAACTGTACAGTTACACAGTGAGTAATCCTTAACCTGCTGAATAAACAGTAACTCTGTACAGTTACACAGTGAGTAATCCTTACCCTGCTGAATAAACAGTAACTCTGTACAGTTACACAGTGAGTAATCCTTACTCTGCTGAATAAACAGTAACTCTGTACAGTTACACAGTGAGTAATCCTTATCCTGCTGAATAAACAGTAACTGTATAGTTACACAGTGAGTAATCCTTACCCTGCTGAATAAACAGTAACTGTACAGTTACACAGTGAGTAATCCTTACCCTGCTGAATAAACAGTAACTGTACAGTTACACAGTGAGTAATCCTTACCCTGCTGAATAAACAGTAACTCTGTACAGTTACACAGTGAGTAATTCTTATCCTGCTGAATAAACAGTAACTGTACAGTTACACAGTGAGTAATCCTTACCCTGCTGAATAAACAGTAACTGTATAGTTACACAGTGAGTAATCCTTACCCTGCTGAATAAACAGTAACTGTACAGTTACACAGTGAGTAATCCTTATCCTGCTGAATAAACAGTAACTGTATAGTTACACAGTGAGTAATCCTTACTCTGCTGAATAAACAGTAACTCTGTACAGTTACACAGTGAGTAATCCTTATCCTGCTGAATAAACAGTAACTGTATAGTTACACAGTGAGTAATCCTTACCCTGCTGAATAAACAGTAACTGTACAGTTACACAGTGAGTAATCCTTACCCTGCTGAATAAACAGTAACTCTGTACAGTTACACAGTGAGTAATCCTTACTCTGCTGAATAAACAGTAACTCTGTACAGTTACACAGTGAGTAATCCTTATCCTGCTGAATAAACAGTAACTGTATAGTTACACAGTGAGTAATCCTTACCCTGCTGAATAAACAGTAACTGTACAGTTACACAGTGAGTAATCCTTACCCTGCTGAATAAACAGTAACTCTGTACAGTTACACAGTGAGTAATCCTTACTCTGCTGAATAAACAGTAACTCTGTACAGTTACACAGTGAGTAATCCTTATCCTGCTGAATAAACAGTAACTGTATAGTTACACAGTGAGTAATCCTTACCCTGCTGAATAAACAGTAACTGTACAGTTACACAGTGAGTAATCCTTACCCTGCTGAATAAACAGTAACTGTACAGTTACACAGTGAGTAATCCTTACCTTGCTGAATAAACAGTAACTACAGTTACACAGTGAGTATTCTTTACGCTGCTGAATAAACAGTAACTGTACAGTTACACAGTGAGTAATCCTTACCCTGCTGAATAAACAGTAACTCTGTACAGTTACACAGTGAGTAATCCTTATCCTGCTGAATAAACAGTAACTCTGTACAGTTACACAGTGAGTATTCTTTACGCTGCAGAGTAAATAGGAGAATCCATTGCAATATGCAATTATTACAGTGCCGATCATAAAGGGTGACTTCCTTACATTGTTTTTTCAAACAAGTTAGGCAGAACTCTCAAAATCTGCAATTTGACCAGAGGAGGTGGGAGGTTTATTTAACTTCTTGCCTCTAATACCTTTCTCTCAGCAGAGGAGAAAGAAAAAAAGTTAAAAAGAAAAAAAAATACTGAGAGTTTTGAGGCGAGGAATTGAGAACAAAATCCTTTAATACTTTCAGCGCCTTATGTTTTTCTTTCTTCATTCAAACGACTATCCGTGTTTCAACTCTCAAGTTTATTTCTTTTTTTTAAAAAAAGTGTCAAGTCTTTAAAACCACAGTCACAACATTCACGAAAGGAAACTTTTGTTGTACGCTTTGTAGCGGTGGAAAAAGAACAATTTCTTTTCATCCTTTTTTTGGCGTGTTTCCTCCAAAAGGGGAAACAAAAAATGCTTTGGAATAGCAGTTTGTTGTGTGTGTGTGTTTTGTGTGTGTGTGTGCACTTGTTCAAAATGTGTTCCTCGTTTAGATGCTGCCCCCGACGCTTAACCTATTGACAGTGCTTCAGTTCAGGCCTTGGCAGTGTTGATGTATCAAGACTTCTGGAGCATTGTTTTGCTCCTGAATCTCTTAGGGATCTTAACGCTGCAGTTACAATGCCCCGATAACCTGGTTCTGTCTTATCCGAGGAGGACCCCTCTCTGTGGGTGTGTGTGTGTGTGTGTGTTTGGTTTTATCTTTTCTCTTTAAGTTGAGGTACTGTTTGATGAGGTACAAATTAAAAAAGAGACTTGAATCCGATCTGAGATTGAATTTCAGTTCGTTGGAGAATTGGGAGGCAGTCTCAGGGACGTCGGGCATGAACTTGCTCTTGTCGATGAGCTCCCTGTGGGAGCAGGGATGAGAGGTTCTCTGGCTGGACTCTTGGGTTTATTGTAGACATCTTTGGCGAAATTGTGTTGGGGCTTTGAATCCCAGGACTGGTTTTGAGGTTTTACGATGTGAGAGTAAATCCTGAATCATCAAGACTTGGCACAGAGCTTTGTTTTTCTTTTCCCTCCCCACTCAAGATGAATTACTTGTTGCCCTTTGTACTTTTCTTCCCAAGCAGACAAGTCAAGAGTTTTTCTTAAAATATATATATATTTAAAAAAAAAGAACCCCACCACAAGTCGTTTCCAGTTTCTACGGCAGGTTTACATAGAATCATCTTTGTTATTCCCAGCAGGAACACAAAACCCCTCTTAATGAGATCAAAACAAATGGTCCTTGAATTTCAATGAGGTGTGTCGTCAGAAAAGCTATATTTGAACATTTTATGTACACGTCCCAGTGTGTTTTAGTACCTTTGGGGGGAGGAGGGGGTGGTGTGTCTAATTCTCAACAGGTCTGGAGGTCTGACTGGAGTGCTGGGTTTATAGAAGTCCACCCGAATGTCTGGGACTGAGGGGAGGGTGGTTTGGTTAAGGTTGCAGAATGAGGTTAGACAATCGTTGTCCATCTTTGGATCCCCGATCTCCAATTCCACCCAAGTGGCACAAAGCAGAGGGTCCCCGGGGTGGCGGGGGCTGTTGAGTGAGGTAAAACGGTCCACGGCCCAGAGAATGGAGACGAGAAGGAAAGAGAAATGCACGGAGATTCTTCCAAGTAGAGAGCTACAGACTGAGAAAACATAACCAGCAGCAATTGTTCCCACAGTCCAACAGTTCAAAAGTATTTCCCCCTTCCGACTATGCCAACCCATGGTTGCTTTATCTTAACAAGTTTGCAATGACCTGGATCACGATGCCAGTCCTGAAATAGGGTGGGGGGGTGGAAGGGGTGGTCGACTAGATTCCGTTCGGGAATAGGATGTCTTAGGAAGAGCTGGAGCTAGAAAATCTCTCTGCAGTTGAGGCCGATACCATGGGAATTCTAGTCTGGGGGTTGGGAATCCCTTCATCCAGACTTAGTGTGAAATAAATAAAGAAATAGGTTAAAAAGAGAAACTGGAAAAGTGCTTAGCTCCGGGAGGATGGAGCAATTTGGTCGGTTGGCTGTTGACAGACGGTATGGGGCAGGGGCAAGGGGCAGGTTTCTCCCCACTGCTCCCAATCTCACTGCTCCTTGAACTTGGCTCTGAAAGCCAACAAGGCTGGGAAGTACAACTAAATCTTGGCAAAGTGTCCCAGCACCTGGGCGACAGTTCCACCAGTTCGTGTTCAAAGACTAGGCTCCAATTCAGCCGAGACAGAGGGTGTCAGGGATTCTCTCTCACTGTCTTTACAAGGTAGGAAGAGATCCTTGTCGAAGCAGGAGAAATGTTAACAGAGTGTTATAATGGAGAGTCTATACTGAGGGTGGGGTGTGTAACAGAGAGTGTGTTATAACTGAGAGTCTATACTAAGGGTGGGGTGTGTAACAGAGAGAGTGTTATAACGGAGAGTCTATACTGAGGGTGGGGTGTGTAACAGAGAGTGTGTTATAACTGAGAGTCTATACTAAGGGTGGGGTGTGTAACAGAGAGAGTGTTATAACTGAGAGTCTATACTGAGGGTGGGGTGTGAAACAGAGAGTGTGTTATAACTGAGAGTCTATACTAAGGGTGGGGTGTGTAACAGAGAGAGTGTTAGAACAGAGAGTCTATACTGAGGGTGGGGTGTGAAACAGAGAGAGTGTTATAACTGAGAGTCTATACTGAGGTTGGGGTGTGAAACAGAGAGAGTGTTATAACTGAGAGTCTATACTGAGAGTGGGGTGTGTAACAGAGAGAGTGTTATAACTGAGAGTCTATACTAAGGGTAGGCTGTGTAACAGAGAGACTGTTATAACTGAGTCTATACTGATGGTGGGGTGTGTAACAGAGAGAGTGTTATAACGGAGAGTCTATACTGAGGGTGGGGTGTGTAACAGAGAGAGTGTTATAACGGAGAGTCTGTACTGAGGGTGGGGTGTGTAACAGAGAGAGTGTTATAACTGAGAGTCGATACTGAGGGTGGTGTGTGTAACAGAGAGAGTGTTATAACTGAGAGTCTTATACTGAGGGTGGTGTGTGTAACAGAGAGAGTGTTATAACGGAGAGTCTATACTGAGGGTGGGGTGTGTAACAGAGAGAGTGTTATAACGGAGAGTCTGTACTGAGGGTGGGGTGTGTAACAGAGAGAGTGTTATAACTGAGAGTCGATACTGAGGGTGGTGTGTGTAACAGAGAGAGTGTTATAACTGAGAGTCTTATACTGAGGGTGGTGTGTGTAACAGAGAGAGTGTTATAACGGAGAGTCTATACTAAGGGTAGGCTGTGTAACAGAGAGACTGTTATAACTGAGTCTATACTGATGGTGGGGTGTGTAACAGAGAGAGTGTTATAACTGAGAATCTATACTGAGGGTGGGGTGTGTAATAGAGAGAGTGTTATAACGGAGAGTCTATACTGAGGGTGGGGTGTGTAACAGAGAGAGTGTTATAACGGAGAGTCTATACTAAGGGTAGGCTGTGTAACAGAGAGACTGTTATAACTGAGTCTATACTAATGGTGGGGTGTGTAACAGAGAGAGTGTTATAACTGAGAGTCTATACTGAGGGTGGGGTGTGTAACAGAGAGAGTGTTATAACTGAGAATCTATACTGAGGGTGGGGTGTGTAATAGAGAGAGTGTTATAACTGAGAGTCTATACTGAGGGTGGGGTGTGTAATTGAGAGAGTGTTCTAACTGAGAGTCTATACTGAGGGTGGGGTGTGTAATAGAGAGAGTGTTATAACGGAGAGTCTATCCTGAGGGTGGGGTGTGTAATAGAGAGAGTGTTATAACTGAGAGTCTATACTGAGGGTGGGGTGTGTAATAGAGAGAGTGTTATAACTGAGAGTCTATACTGAGGGTGGGGTGTGTAATTGAGAGAGTGTTCTAACTGAGAGTCTATACTGAGGGTGGGGTGTGTAATAGAGAGAGTGTTATAACGGAGAGTCTATCCTGAGGGTGGGGTGTGTAACAGAGAGAGTGTTATAACTGAGAGTCTATACTGAGGGTGGGGTGTGTAACAGAGAGAGTGTTATAACTGAGAGTCTATACTAAGGGTGGGGTGTGTAATAGAGAGTGTTATAACAGTGTCTATACTGAGGGTGGGGTGTGTAATAGAGAGAGTGTTATAACGGAGAGTCTATACTAAGGGTGGGGTGTGTAACAGAGAGAGTGTTATAACAGTGTCTATACTGAGGGTGGGGTGTGTAATAGAGAGAGTGTTATAACTGTGAGTCTTTACTGAGGGTGGGGTGTGTAATAGAGAGAGTGTTATAACTGTGAGTCTTTACTGAGGGTGGGGTGTGTAATAGAGAAAGTGTTATAACTGTGAGTCTTTACTGAGGGTGGGGTGTGTAATAGAGAGAGTGTTATAACTGTGAGTCTTTACTGAGGGTGGGGTGTGTAATAGAGAGAGTGTTATAACTGTGAGTCTTTACTGAGGGTGGGGTGTGTAATAGAGAGAGTGTTATAACTGTGAGTCTTTACTGAGGGTGGGGTGTGTAATAGAGAGAGTGTTATAACTGTGAGTCTTTACTGAGGGTGGGGTGTGTAACAGAGAGAGTGTTATAACTGAGAGTCTATACTGAGGGTGGGATGTGTAACAGAGAGAGTGTTATAACTGAGAGTCTTTACTGAGGGTGGGGTGTGTAACAGAGAGAGTGTTATAACTGAGAGTCTTTACTGAGGGTGGGATGTGTAACAGAGAGAGTGTTATAACTGAGAGTCTTTACTCAGGGTGGGATGTGTAACAGAGAGAGTGTTATAACTGAGAGTCTATCCTGAGGGTGGGGTGTGTAATAGAGAGTGTTATAACAGTGTCTATACTGAGGGTGGGATGTGTAACAGAGAGAGTGTTATTGTTAATCTGTTCATTGTGTATCCATTGTTTAATTATATGCACGCGGATGGTGTTAATTGGGGTCTTACATGAGCATTTATAAGTAGACACTTACTGAGCCTGGTGGAGGGTTTCGTGAGGAGCTGCATGTCTGTAAGCCTTTTATTCTGCCCAGTAAATGTGAAACTGAGTAAAGATAGGCTCCAGCATTATCCTTCTCCAACAAACTTTCTGGAAGTTACCATGGTAGCAGAAGATGGTTGCCTGAAACTGAAGGTTGGACCTTGGAATTTTGTGTTACATAGAAAACTAAAGCCTCATGGGCTATTGTGGAAAATATCACAGAAAGCAAGTGTAGATTGTCAGGGTATGATCACCCTCCGGTGTTCTCTGAGTCTAAACCATATGACCAGTGGAAAAATTATGTGGACACAGGTGACATCTCGACCAAAGAGGAAACAAGGATGGCTTTAGTGTTGTCACTTCCTTTCAGAAGTAAAATCAGAAGTAAAGTGTTTTGTGAACTGGACGTTTGTCAGTTGGATATTGATGAAAGGTTGGATCTTCTGTTCGAATTCTTGGTGAAATTTACAAGATGACCTTTTGAATACCTCTGAGGTATGGTCAGATTTTGATAGATTTCAGAAAACAGATGCTTATTCAATGGAGGAATATATCATGGACTTTAACAGATTGTATAGAAGATTGTTCTATGGTATCACATACAGACAGGCTCCTGGTTCTAACTGGGGTTCAGATCTTGGACAAAGACTTCCTGTTGGATCAGATGTCTGCTACCTTAAAGGAATTCCTGGGGAAACGGTCATTTCCTGCAGCCCTGGTAGAACAACAGGGCACTCTGCGGTGACACAAAGAATGGAGGACTCCATGTTTACTGGATTTCAAAATAATCCAGGTACTGGACGCAGGCAATAGTCCAATGGAAGAGTTAAAGACAGGAGGAACGAGGAGGAAAGAAGCTTTAGCAGTTCTGACTATTACAGCAGAAGACAGAATTGGAACAGCAATCACAGGCGAATGCCCAAGGAACAGGTAATAATTCACAGCTGTGAATCAAAGTATTATTATGTAATGAACTGCCCAAAGCGGAGGAGCAGAGTCCTTGAAATAACACATGACAAAGAGAATTCTGAGGCAGAAGAGGAAGATACTGATGAATCTGAACGAATTGTACCAGTCACAAGGAGTTTCAGTCCTGTGATGAATGTGTTAATTGCGGATTTGTTCAACTGTGCTGTGTTAGATAGTGTTTGCACATCAACAGTATGTGTATTTGGTTGGAGTGTTATTTGGATTCACTCAATAGTGAGGATTGACGCAAGGTTAAGGAGTATAAAAGTACTACCAGATTTAAGTTTGGTGATGACAACACATTGAAGTCACTGAAGAGAGTAATAATTCCATGTAAAATAGCTGGGGTAAGCTCCTTTATCAGTACTGATGTATTCTCCAGTGAGATACCTTTACTATTGAGTAAACCTTCAGTGAAAAAGGTACAGATGAATCTTGAGATGGAACATGATAAGGCAATTGTTTTTGGGAAGCCAGTGAATTTGCAATTTACCCAGTCAGGGCATTATTGTATCTCCTTTAGAAAACCAGATATTTCTATTCAGAGTGTTAGAGAAGTATTGATGGCATCAGGTGTTAAGAATCAGAAAGAAAAAAAATTGTCAAAGTTACACAATTTGCTCACCCTTCTTGTCAGAGATTAAAAACCCTGCTAAAAGATGCAGGTGTGATTGATCAAGGCCTGGACAACGTACGTCAGCCAAGAGCAACGACTCAATTCATTCCATCTTTGCTGCCTCCGGAGAATCCTTGGCATCAGGTGACAGCACCAACACAGAAGTCGTCGAGGCGGTCAACATCCCTCGCATATACACCCTACTGAGCCAGCGGTGCTTGAGATGGCTTGGCCATGTGAGCCACATGGAAGGTGGCAGGATCCCCAAGGACACATTGTACAGCGAGCTCGTCACTGGTATCAGACCCACCGGCCGTCCATGTCTCCGCTTTAAAGACGCCTGCAAACGCGACATGAAGTCCTGTGACATTGACCACAAGTTGTGGGAGTCAGTTGCCAAGGATCGCCAGAGCTGGCAGGCAGCCATAATGGTGGGGCTAAAGAGTGGCGAGTTGGAGAGACTTAGCAGTTGTCAGGAAAAAAGACAGAAGTGTAAGGAGAGAGCCAACTTTGTAATAGCCCCGACAACCAATTTTGAAAGGAATCGTGCAGCGCCTGTAGAAGAGTCTGTCACTCTAGAATTGGCCTTTATAGCCACTCCAGGCGCTGCTTCACAAACCACTGACCACCTCCAGGCGCTTACTCATTGTCTCTTGAGACAAGGAGGCCAAAGAAGAAGAATACAAGGATAATATAAGAGATTAGTAAAAAGTGTGAGATTTGTAATAAGTATCGTAGGACACCATCACATCCTATTGTCAGCCTTCCATTGGCACGGGACTTGAACGAGGTATGGGACAAAGACTGGAATATTTTCACGCTACAGTTTATAGACCTAGCAACGAGTTTAGTCTTTCTACAATAATAAATAGTAAGGACAAAGGGGTGATAATAGATAAAATCATGGAGAAATAGATAGGGACTGGACTTGGGGCACCAGCTAAGTTTCTGACTGATAATGGAGGGGAATTTGCCAATGACGAGTTCAGAGACGTGTGAAAACATGAACATTATGGTTATGAATACTGTAGCTGAAAGTCCTTTCTGCAATGGGCTTTGTGAAAGGAATCGTGCAGTGGTTGATGAAATGTTCCATAAAATCTTAGCTGACCAGCCAAACTGCAAGTTAACAACTGCCCTGGCATGGGCGGTTCATGCGAAGAATTCGCTTCAGATGGTTGGAGGATATAGTCTCTATCAATTGATCTAGGGACAGAATCCCAAATTGCTTTCTGTACTGTGTGACAATCCTCCTGCTCTAGAAGGTACTGCAATTAGGGCTATTGTTTCTGCACATTTGAATGCTTTACATTCAGGGAGATGGGCTTTCATCAGGGCTGAGGTCTCGAAGAAAATTCGGAGAGCTCTGAGGCGGAATTTAATTCAGGAGATTTGGTGTATTATAAAAAGAGAGGGTCGTAGGGAAGGGAAGGGCCCTGGTAAGGTAATCGGTCATGATGGTAAGACAGTAGTTACCAAGCATGGAAATCAAACTGTTAATCAAACTCATGATTAATCGGGGTTGATTATAAAATCTCAGAATCTGGGCAGCTGATCGAGGGAAATGATGCACTTTGATCAAATGATTGTGTTTTGTGATGAAGCTCCTGAGGAACAGAATACAGTAGATCAAGGGTTGGATAGTAATGAGAGCTCAGGAAAGAGCTATCGCATCCAAAGGCCAACTGCCCCAAGTAGGTAGTCGGGTGCTGTATATTCCAGAGATGTCTAATAAATGGAGAGAGATTTCTGGGACGTACAGGAAAATCTAGAGGCAAGTTTAAATATTGAACATTCAACCAAGATGATGGCCAAGAAGCAAGGTCCATGGGGTGAAAGAGTGGAGAGTAAGAAAGCACAGTGCAAGTTCCAATAGGGGGTCTGGAAGTGACTCTTGCATAATGGAAACGAGAAAGAGCCTCTGATTGTGCGCCAGGGAGATTTTCTAGCCATAGTCCCGAAAGACATCAAAGTGTTAATAGAGGCCATAATTTAAACTGATTCCACAATGAAACTAAGGCTCGAGAGGAGTCCCAGAATAGAACAAGAAGCAGAAGTCCTCAGGGTCGTGAAGCTTTAATGGCGGCCAATAACATTTGAGGATGAACTAATTGGAGAAGCAAAACATAAGGAATTAGAGAGTTGGAGAAAGTTCAGAGTTGATTCTGAGGTAGGGGACAGATAGGGGACAGCCAGCCTTGTCACATAGATGGATTTGTACTGAAAAAGTCCTTCCCGATGGGACTTATAAGGCTAAAGTGAGGCTAGCTGCGAGGGGATGAAGAGTGATTGGGGGATACCAATGTTAGAATGGACTCTCCCACAGCTGGAAAAGTAATGTCGAAAATCTCTTTAGCTCTTTCAGCCACATATTCATGGGAGTGTAGATCCATGGACATAAAAGCCGCATTTCTGCAAGGTGATACTTTTCAGAGAGAAGTATTTCTGAAACCACTTAAAGAGGCAGCAGATACAGAAGGAAAATTCTGGAAACTGAACAAATGTGTCTATGGCCTTAATGATGCTTCCAGGGTGTGGTATTTCTCAGTGAGATCTGTTCTGTTGAAAATTGGTTGTGTTTAACTAAAAGCAGATCCTGCAATGTTTGGTAACAGAAAGGGAAACTTTCAGACACCTTCATGATGCACGTTGATAATTTCTTATGGGGTGGTACTGATTTTGAGAAATATATTGTTAGTGAGACTAGGACAGAATTTAAGATTGGGAGTCAGGCTTGTGGGGATTTGAAATATATTGCCTCAGATATTAAACAGACTAAGTCTGGTTAATCGCACTAGGACATCACAGAAAGATGATCCATCTAAAGCAGAGACTGAGCAATTGCAAAACTTCATGGGTCAATTAAACTGGTTGTGCACTTAGTCTAGACCTGATGCTAGTTTTGAAGTTCTGGAGTTAAGTACGATGATGAAACACCCGAAAGTTGAGAATGTTTTAAGGGCAAATAAAATGTTAAAAAAAATTAAATCCGGAGAAATGAATATTGAAGTTCCAATGCTTAGGTGACCCAAAGAACATGAAACTAGTCATTTTTAGTCAAGGGCATTTGAGTGAAGCTGGTTTCATATGTCTGATGGGTGAAAATAGGAAATGTTGTCCTTAAGTTCAGGAAACTAAGAAAATAAATTGAGTCGTTGAAAGAACTTTAGCTGCAGAAACACTGGGTCTTGTGGAGGCAGTGGCTATGGGGTTCTATTTGTCAAATATTTTGGGAGAAATTCTGAACAAGGGACATACTGAAGATAGGATACCCATTGAATGTCATGTGGAGAATCATTCTTTGTGAGAAAAGGCTATGTATTGACCTTGCTGGATTGAAACAAATGCTGGAAAGGAAATCTCCAAACTTAACTGGGTAGATGCAAATCATCAGCTGTCCGAATGTTCCACAAAAAGAAATGCTAGTGCAAAGAAATTGCTGGGGTGCTAGAGGAGGGGTGTCTCAAAATGTAATACTTGGTACCTAAAATGGAATTTATTTTGAAATCTTGTTTGAGCATGTTAATGTAAGTTTTACTATGAAAGAGAGAAGGAAATCTGTTGATCAATTGCCTAATTATATGCAGGTGGAAGGTGTTATTTGGGGTCTTAATCGAACATTTATAAGCAGACACTTATAGAGACTGATGGAGGGTTTTGAGTGAGAAATTACATGTTTGTTTACTCATTACAATAAAGGGGGAGGCAGTGGCGTAGTGGTAATGTCACTGAACTAGTAATCCAGAACCCAAGCTGATCCCCTGGGGACATGGGTTCGTATCCCACCACGGCATATGGGGAAATCTGAATTCAATTTTTAAAAAAATCTGCAATTAAAAGCTAATCTAATGGTGACCATGAAACCATTGGCGACTGTTGTAAAAACCCATCTGGTTCATGAATGTCCTTAAAGGAAGGAAATCTGCCATTCTGACCCAGTCTGGCCGACATGTGACTCCAGAATCACAGCAATGGCGTTGACACTAAAATGCTCTCTGAAATGGCCTCGCAAACCATTCAGTTCAAGAACAATGAGGGATGGGCAATAAATGCTGGCCGAGCCAGCGATGCCCACATCCGATAAACAAATTTTAAAAATGTGAAAATCAGTAATGATAGGCTCCAGCATTATCCTTCCACAACAAGCTTTCTGGAAGTTAACAGTTGTAACTGAGAGTCTTATATTGAAGGTGGGGTGTGTAACAAAGAGAATGTTATACCTGAGACATTAATACTAAGAGTTAGGGGCGCAAAGAGAGAATATTATAACTGAGAGTCTATGCAGAGGGTGGGGTGTGTAACAGAGAGAGAGAGTGTTATAACTGAGAATCTATACTGAGGGTGAGGTGTGTAACAGAGAGAGTGTTATAACTGAGAATCTATACTGAGGGTGAGGTGTGTAACAGAGAGAGAGAGTGTTATAACTGAGAGTCTATACTGAGGGTGGGGTGTGTAACAGAGAGTGTTATAACTGAGAATCTATACTGAGGGTGAGGTGTGTAACAGAGAGTGTTATAACTGAGAATCTATACTGAGGGTGGGGTGTGTAACAGAGAGTGTTATAACTGAGAATCTATACTGAGGGTGGGGTGTGTAACAGAGAGAGAGAGTGTTATAACTGAGAATCTATACTGAGGGTGAGGTGTGTAACAGAGAGAGAGAGTGTTATAACTGAGAATCTATACTGAGGGTGGGGTGTGTAACAGAGAGAGAGAGTGTTATAACTGAGAATCTATACTGAGGGTGGGGTGTGTAACAGAGAGTGTTATAACTGAGAATCTATACTGAGGGTGGGGTGTGAAACAGAGAGAGAGAGTGTTATAACTGAGAATCTATACTGAGGGTGAGGTGTGTAACAGAGAGTGTTATAACTGAGAATCTATACTGAGGGTGGGGTGTGTAACAGAGAGAGAGAGTGTTATAACTGAGAATCTATACTGAGGGTGAGGTGTGTAACAGAGTGTTATAACTGAGAATCTATACTGAGGGTGGGGTGTGTAACAGAGAGAGTGTTATAACTGAGAATCTATACTGAGGGTGGGGTGTATAACAGAGAGAGTGTTACAACTGAGAGTCTATACTGAGGGTGGGGTGTGTAACAGAGAGAGTGTTATAACTGAGTCTATACTGAGAGTGGGGTGTGTAACAGAGAGAGTGTTATAACTGAATCTATACTGAGGGTGGTGTGTGTAACAGAGAGAGTGTTATAACTGAATCTATACTGAGGGTGGGGTGTGTAACAGAGAGAGTGTTATAACCGAGAATCTATACTGAGGGTGGGGTGTGTAACAGAGAGAGTGTTATAACTGAGAGTCTATACTGAGGGTGGGGTGTGTAATAGAGAGAGTGTTATAACTGAGAATCTATACTGAGGGTGGGGTGTGTAACAGAGAGAGAGAGTGTTATAACTGAGAATCTATACTGAGGGTGGGGTGTGTAACAGAGAGAGTGTTATAACTGAGAATCTATACTGAGGGTGGGGTGTGTAACAGAGAGAGTGTTATAACTGAGAATCTATACTGAGGGTGGGGTGTGTAACAGAGAGAGTGTTATAACTGAGAGTCTATACTGAGGGTGGGGTGTGTAACAGAGAGAGTGTTATAACTGAGAATCTATACTGAGGGTGGGGTGTGTAACAGAGAGAGTGTTATAACTGAGAATCTATACTGAGGGTGGGGTGTGTAACAGAGAGAGTGTTATAACTGCTAATCTATACTGAGGGTGGGGTGTGTAACAGAGAGAGAGAGTGTTATAACCGAGAATCTATACTGAGGGTGGGGTGTGTAACAGAGAGAGTGTTATAACTGAGAATCTATACTGAGGGTGGGGTGTGTAACAGAGAGAGAGAGTGTTATAACTGAGAATCTATACTGAGGGTGAGGTGTGTAACAGAGTGTTATAACTGAGAATCTATACTAAGGGTGGGGTGTGTAACAGAGAGAGTGTTATAACCGAGAGTCTATACTGAGGGTGGGGTGTGTAACAGAGAGAGTGTTATAACTGAGAATCTATACTGAGGGTGGGGTGTGTAACAGAGAGAGTGTTATAACTGAGAATCTATACTGAGGGTGAGGTGTGTAACAGAGAGAGTGTTATAACTGAGAGTCTATACTGAGGGTGGGGTGTGTAACAGAGAGAGTGTTATAACAGAGTCTATACTGAGGGTGGGGGTGTGCAACAGAGAGAGTGTTACAACGGAGAGTCTATGCAGAGGGTGGGGTGTGTAACAGAGAGAGTGTTATAACTGAGAATCTATACTGAGGGTGAGGTGTGTAACAGAGAGAGTGTTATAACTGAGAGTATATACTGAGGGTGGGGTGTGTAACAGAGAGAGTGTTATAACTGAGAATCTATACTGAGGGTGGGGTGTGTAACAGAGAGAGAGAGTGTTATAACTGAGAATCTATACTGAGGGTGGGGTGTGTAACAGAGAGAGTGTTATAACCGAGAGTCTATACTGAGGGTGGGGTGTGTAACAGAGAGAGTGTTATAACTGAGAATCTATACTGAGGGTGGGGTGTGTAACAGAGAGAGTGTTATAACTGAGAATCTATACTGAGGGTGGGGTGTGTAACAGAGAGAGAGAGTTTTATAACTGAGAATCTATACTGAGGGTGGGGTGTGTAACAGAGAGAGTGTTATAACTGAGAATCTATACTGAGGGTGGGGTGTGTAACAGAGAGAGTGTTACAACGGAGAGTCTATGCAGAGGGTGGGGTGTGTAACAGAGAGAGAGTGTTATAACTGAGAATCTATACTGAGGGTGGGGTGTGTAACAGAGAGAGTGTTATAACTGAGAGTCTATACTGAGGGTGGGGTGTGCAACAGCGAGAGTGTTATAACTGAGAATCTATACTGATGGTGGGGTGTGTAACAGAGAGAGTGTTATAACTGAGAATCTATACTGATGGTGGGGTGTGTAACAGAGAGAGTGTTATAACTGAGAGTCTATACTGAGGGTGGGGTGTGTAACGGAGAGAGTGTTATAACTGAGAGTCTATACTGAGGGTGGGCTGTGCAACAGAAAGAGTGTTATAACTGAGAATCTATACTGAGGGTGGGGTGTGTAACAGAGAGAGTGTTATAACAGAGTCTATACTGAGGGTGGGGGTGTGTAACAGAGAGAGAGAGTGTTATAACTGAGAATCTATATTGAGGGTGAGGTGTGTAACAGAGAGAGTGTTATAACTGAGAATCTATACTGAGGGTGGTGTGTGTAACAGAGAGAGAGAGTGTTATAACTGAGAGTCTATACTGAGGGTGGGGTGTGTAACAGAGAGAGTGTTATAACTGAGAATCTATATTGAGGGTGAGGTGTGTAACAGAGAGTGTTATAACTGAGAATCTATACTGAGGGTGGGGTGTGTAACAGAGAGAGTGTTATAACAGAGTCTATACTGTGGGTGGGGTGTATAACAGAGTCTATACTGAGGGTGGGGTGTGTAACAGAGAGAGTGTTATAACAGAGTCTATACTGAGGGTGGGGTGTGTAACAGAGAGAGTGTTATAACAGAGTCTATACTGAGGGTGGGGTGTGTAACAGAGAGAGTGTTATAACAGAGTCTATACTGAGGGTGGGGTGTGTAACAGAGAGAGTGTTATTACAGAGTCTATACTGAGGGTGGGGTGTGTAATAGACAGTGAGTACTAACTGAGGTTGCCAGTGAGGATGGGTGTGGAACTGGATGGGTTGAATCTCTCACTGGATTACACCTTGCTGGGCTGTTGCTGTGTTCTGTAACTGGTTCCCCCTCTCTCCATTCCTGAGATGTCTACGGAGTTGGCTGTGGCCCTCGGTGGTGATATGATGTGATGGTATGGGGTGGGGCTGAGTGTTTGTTTTGGCTATGTACTGGAGTGTAGTGGTGTGGGACTGGTCCCTCCACCCCCTTTGAGGCCACTCCGCACCGCGTCCCCCAAGGACACAGGTGAAACATTCCGCCCGCCTGGAAAGCAGAGCCTGGCTCTGACTAGGCAGGGTATGGGGTGGGTGGTTTATTCAGCGGCTGGTGGGGCTGTCGGCAGGTGAACGGGCTCACTAATAGGCGGGCCTGTGTTTTAGAGTGAAACCCTGCGAGGTAGATGTCGCTGGAGAGGCGGGCCTGGGCTGAGGTAAGCTGTCGCGCTCTTTGGCAGGGCTGGCGCCGGACTGAAGGGCCTGTTGGAGGTGGGGCGGGGAACGCATGTGGTCTGCCAGGGCCCCGTCGCCGGTCATCAGCACGTCGCAGGCCTGGCAGTGGTAGGTGCAGACGGTGATCCTCAAGCCCGTCTCTCCGGGCCTCCCCCCGGCCTGACATTCCTCAGACGCGTGGTGTCCAGCCAGCGCCCCCTCCTCCTCGAAGGGCAGCTGGCATCTGCCGCAGAGCCACTGGCTGCGCACGTCCACCGTCACGACGGGCGAGGCCTCCGATCCGGCAGCGGGTGCTGGGGGAGCTGCTGCTGCCACCCCCTCCTGCTTGGTGGTGGTATTCTCAGGGGTCTGGCCTTGGCAAAGGGGGCCCGAGAGGTTGGTCTTCAGCTGGCACTGGAGGGCTTCCTGGAGACTCTGTTGTAGGAGAACGTTGGGGAGGAGCCCCATCAGGGCGGGCGAGAGCAGTGGGTTGAATGGCAGGAGGTTCTTCTTCACACCGTATAGGTTCTGCAGGTAGCTGGCGGCAAGCTGAGGTGCCAACAGCGGAGAGGCCCCGGGCAGCAGGCAGGGCAGGAACTGGCTGCCCAGCACAGAGGCTGGCTCCCTGACCAAGGCAGCCTGGAAAGCCTTCAGCTTCACTGGGTCCAGCACTCCCTCGGCCCCGGGTGGACGGTTCGCCTTATCCATTGGCTCCGGGTCCTCGTTCTCCGGGTTCCCCCTCCGGTCCGACTCCTGGGGGACGGGTGCCGCTCCCTGCACCGTGAAGAGAGCAGGAGTGACAGCTGGAGCTCCAATTCCAAGCAGGTTCGGGGAGGTCAAGCCTGGCAGAGAAGGAGAGAGGAAGAAGACACTTGTACCGTGACTGAGGAGCTGAATAGCTTGGCCGGAAAATGTGCTGGCAAGACCCCAGCTGAAGCCGAACCAAGGCTTTGAATGCAGTTCAAGAGTGACAGAAATAATCAACATCCCGACAATATGGTTTACACTGAAGCCCAAAAGTGCTGGGTAACTGTGGCCAGTGTTGTAATTCAGCAAATCTGAGGGAGAACCGCACTGTCGGAGGGTCAGTACTGAGGGAGTGCTGCACTGTCGGACGGTCTGTTCTGAGGGAGTGCTGCACTGTCAGAGGGTCAGTACTGAGGGAGCGCCGCACTGTCAGAGGATCAGTACTGAGGGAGCGCCGCACTGTCGGAGGGTCAGTACTGAGGGAGTGCTGCACTGTCAGAGGATCAGTACTGAGGGAGCGCCGCACTTTCAGAGGATCAGTACTGAGGGAGCGCCGCACTGTCGGAGGGTCAGTAGTGAGTGGGCACCTCACTGTCAGAGGATCAGTACTGAGGGAGTGCCGCACTGTCGGAAGGTCAGTACTGAGGGAGTGCCGCACTGTCGGAAGGTCAGTACTGTGGGAGTGCTGCACTGTCAGAGGGTCAGTACTGAGTGGGCACCTCACTGTCGGAGGGTCAGTACTGAAGGAGGGCCGCGCTGTCGGAGGGTCAGTACTGAAGGAGTGCCGCACTGTCGGAAGGTCAGTACTGAGGGAGTGCCGCACTGTCGGAAGGTCAGTACTGAGGGAGTGCCGCACTGTCGGAAGATCAGTACTGAGGGAGTGCTGCACTGTCAGAGGTGCTGTCTTTCGGGTTGAGACACTAAACCCTCTGACCTCTCAGGTGAGAGGTGAACGTTGCCACGGCCACTCCTGGTCAAATAGCAAGGGTCATTCTCCCTACCGCCCTTGGGCCAATATTTAACTAGAACAGATGATCTGGTCATTATATCTCAATGCTATTTGTGGGAGCTTGCTGTGTGCAAGTTTGGCTGCTGTATTTCCGACTTTACCGCAGTGGCTGTACTTCAGTGTCTGTAAAGAGTTTTGGCATGTTCAAAGGTTTGAAAGTTGTGATAGAAATGCTGTTCTCTCTCTTTCCAATTCTCTCCCATATCCTCCTTGCTTCTGTCCTCTGTGGCTCTATGAAGCTCAGGAACCCGTAGGCTTCATTCATAGCCTTTCCA
The DNA here is from genome assembly GCF_036365525.1 of Heterodontus francisci. NCBI lineage: Eukaryota > Metazoa > Chordata > Chondrichthyes > Heterodontiformes > Heterodontidae > Heterodontus > Heterodontus francisci. The sequence continues at coordinate 527,599 of NC_090404.1, read as the reverse complement.
ACGTGACCTGCGACCTTTAAAGTTTTGAGTAAGCAAGCGCCCTGGTTCTGGATCCCGCCTTTACAATTGTACCATTTAATTCCCTGTAATCGCAGGAGGTGTAATACCTGCCCTTTTACTTCCTCTCTCCTCACTATCCAAGGCCCTAAACACTCCTTTCAGGTGAAGCAGTGATTTACTTGTACTTTTCAATGTAGTCTACTGTATTCACTGTTCACAATCTCCTCTACACTGGGGAGACCAAACGCAGACTGGGTGACCGCTTTGCAGAATACCTCCGCTCAGTCTGAAACCATGACCCCGAGCTTCCAGTTTCTTGCCATTTCAACACTCCCTCCCCCCCTGCTCTCATGCCCACATCTCTGTCCTTGGCCTGCTCCAGTGTTCCAGTGAACATCAAAGCAAGCTAAGGAACAGCACCTGATCTTTCCATTAGGCACTCTACTGCCTTACAGAAGTTATTGAGTTCAATAACTTCAGAGCATGACTGGCCTTTTATTAATATTTCATTTTTTAACCATGTGCCTGTTTTTCATGTAGACAGAGCTGCTCATTATTCTGCTATTAACACTCTCTCTGGACTAATGCTTTATCTTTCACCACCAGCATTAACACACACTTTGCCTTTGTCTCAGGACAGCTTTGTTATTTATTCTCTCCTGCCCTCTGCCCTATCAAACACCTTCCCTTTTGTTCTCTCTCCCCCCACCCTCCTCCCCTTCTCTTGCTTAAAACCTAATTCTTTTCTAACTTTTGCCAGTTCTGAAGAAAGGTCACTGACCTGAAACGTTAACTCTGTTTCTCTCTCCACAGATGCTGCCTGAGCTGCTGAGTATTTCCAGCACTTTCTGTTTTCGTTTCAGATTTCCAGCATCTGCAGTATTTTGCTTTTATTATACCATTTACAATCTGTAGCCGTTGTTCATTCTTCCCTCTAATATTGTGTGTGTGTAAAATGGGGCAATTTCTGGCAAGTAGCAGCACAGGGCGGAGTGGGGGCAAAAATTCCAAAAGCTTATGCCTCAAGCTTGTTCAACCTTTACAAAACACTGGTTCGGTCTCAACTGGAGGACAGAGTCCAATTCTGGTCACCAGATTTCAGGAAGAATGTCAAGATCTTGGATCAGGTATGGAGGACATTTCCCAGTATGGTACCAGGGATGAGGGATTATAGTTAATATGGAGAGACTGGAGAAGCTGGGATTGTTTTCCTTGAAGCAGGGAAGGTTAAGTGGAAATTTAATAGAGGCGATCAAAATTTATTTATTTATTTATTTAGAGATACAGCACTGAAACAGGCCCTTCGGCCCACCGAGTCCGTGCCGACCATCAACCACCCATTTTTATATTAATCCTACACTAATCCCATATTCCTATCACATCCCCTACCACCTACCTATACTAGGGGCAATTTACCTATACTAGGGGCAATTTATATAATGGTCAATTTACTTATCAACCTGCAAGTCTTTCGGCATGTGGGAGGAAACCGGAGTACCCGGAGAAAACCCACGCAGACACGGAGAACTTGCAAACTCCACACAGGCAGTACCCAGAATTGATTACGAGGGGTTTTCCAGTTAGTCCCATTCTCCTCCATCGTTCTGCATATGTTTCCTTTTCAACTATTTATCCATCTACCTTTTTTTGAAAGTTACTGCATTCTTTTAGACAATGCATTCCAGATCACAACTCACTGTATAAAGAAAGAAATTCTCATTTATTTATTAATTTATAGATACAGCACTGAAACAGGCCCTTCGGCCCACCGAGTCTGTGCTGACCAACAACCACACATTTATACTAACCCTACAGTAATCCCATATTCCCTATCACCTACCTACACTAGGGGCAATTTACAACGGCCAATTTACCTATCACCTGCAAGTCTTTGGCTGTGGGAGGAACACCCGGTGGAAACCCACTCGGTTTACAGGGAGAACTTGCAAACTCCACACAGGCAGTACTTAGAATCGAACCCGGGTCGCTGGAGCTGGGAGGCTGTGATGCTAACCACTGCGCCGCTGTGCTGCCCATCTTCCTACCTAGCAAATGTGGTTATTTTACCAGTTTACTTTAAATCTGTGTCCCTCTCGTTCCTGACCCTCCTGCCACTGGAAACAGTTTCTCCTTATTTCTTCTATCAAAACCCCTCATAATTTTTGAACACCTCTATTAAATATCCCTTAACTTTCTCTGCTCTAAGGAAAACAATCCCAGCTTCTCCCATCCCTGGAATCATTCCAGTAAATCTGCTCTGTGCCCTCTCCAAGGCCTTGACATCCTTCCTAAAGTGCAGTGCCAAGACTGGAACACAGTTTTCCAGCTTTACAAACCTAGATCGAAATCTCCAAAACCTAGACCAAAAACTACAAAACTGCAACCAAAATCCCAAAACTGCAACCAAAATCCCTAAAATTTAGCCAGAACCCAAAAGCAGCAACTAAAATCCCAAACCTACGGCCAAAATCCCAAAACTGTAACCAAAATCCCTAAAATTTAGCTGGAACCCAAAAGCAGCAACTAAAATTCCAACACCTAGGCCAAAAACCCCAAACCTAGGCCACAATCTAAAAACCTAGGCCAAAATCCCAAAGCTGCAAGTAAAATCCCAAAACATCAGTCAAAATCCCAAAGCCCAAATGCGTGTTTCCAGGCCCAAAGCCTAGATCTTGGGCCCATGTGTGGTGTGTTTTTATACCGTTGTGCGGATTAAGGGCTACTCACCTGTGGTCAGAGCTGTGAAGCCGGAAGGAGCTCCCGAGCTGGGTAGCAGGACTGGAGGGAGGCCGGGGAAGGCCAGGCTGCCAAAGGGAGGTGGTTCATTGAGCGAGCATTGTTGGCCAGTCAGCGGACGGGAGCTCTTGGGTGGGTACAGGGTAGCTGCCTCCTCCTGCTCTGCCACCACTGCCATCTTCTGAGCTGGTGGCGGGTCACAGTACTTGTGGTGATGCAGCTGGCCGCGAACCAGCTCCTTCATCTTGGCGATGTGTGACAGGGAGAAGACATGGTTCCGCACGGCCAGGTAGGCCCCGTACTTGACCCCGCAGAGGTCGCAGCCGCTCTTGGTCATGGCGGCCAGCGGTTTGGTGCCGTGCAGCTTGAACTTCTTCTCCTTGGCCCTGGCGTTCTGGAACCACACCTGGACCACCCGCTTGGGCAGGCCAATCTCGTCACCCAGGAGCTGGCACTCCAGCATCGTGGGCGTTCGGTAGTCCTGGAAACAGGTCTTCATCACCTTCAGCTGCAGGCTGGACATCTGGGTGCGGTAGCGCCTCGGGACCTGCTGTTCGGCTGGCTCGGCAGGCCTGGTGCTGGGGGACGTGAGGCTGCAGGCCGTCGGCGAGGCGGGGTCAGCCACGCTGGAGTTCTCACTCAGGTCTCCTCCCACGTGCCGCGCCTCCGGCCCCACGGGGAGCCCCACGCCTCCATCGGAATGGGCGTCGGAGCCCGCCGTATCCGAGCCCTCGCCCTCCGACCAGTCCTGGCGGTTGCCAGGGGCGTCTTCGGCCAGCGGCGGCGGCGACAAGGAGGGGGGCGGGCCAGGGAAGGCGCCGGCTTGGCACCCGGTGTCCCTCCGCCACTCCTCCAGCGCCAACGCTTTGGGCGAGGGGCCATGGGCGCCCTCGGGCGGGTAGAGGGGGCTCAACTGGAGCTCGGCTTCAGCCTGGTGGGGGGGGCAGGGGCACCTGCCAAGGGGTAGCTGGGGCCCTGCCGCCTGCAGCCCCCCAACGAAGCGGAACTGCCCCTTGCGCTCGCGGGCCCGGGTGTTCTGGAACCAGACCTGGACCACACGTTTCTTCAGGCCCACCTCGTTGGAGATTTGCTCTAACGTCCTGCGGGTGGGGTTGGAGTCCCGCTGGTAACAGCAGTACAGGATCTCCAGCTGATCCGGGAGGATGGTGGTGCGCAGACGTTTGTCACGGGGCTGCTCCTCACCGCCACCTAGAGCCTGCTCCTCCCCGCTACTCCCTCCAGGCCTCTCTGCCTCCAGCCTCCTCTTGAGGGCCCCCGCCGGCGTTGGCGGCAGGCTGCTGCCAGCCTGGACTGGGGCTGAGGGTTTATGCAGCAGCTGGGGGCTGAGCAGCTGGCTCCGCAGGGCCAGGTAGTGGAGCCTCTGGTGCTCCGAGCTCGGGCAGGGGACTGGGCACTGCTCACACGTGTAGTCATTCCGGCCCGGGACCAGAAGATCTGGCTTCATGGCCGGAGGTGGTGTAGCCGGAGGTGGGGAGCTTCCAGAGGGTGAGCGGAGAGGCGGATCTGGATGCGGACGAGAGACCGCTCTTGCCTCCCCCGTCGCCTCCTCCTCCTCCAGGCCCACACCCTCCGGCAGCATCTCCTGTGACAACGGGTTTTCCTGAGGCCGTTCGGCCTGCGTGTCGTGCTCCACCACCCTGCCGTCACCTCGGCGGGCCTGCAGCCTCTGCTTGTCACCTCCCGGTGACCGTGGGCAGAGCGGCTCGAGCATCTGGGGCTCCTCCTCGGAACCCTCGGGTGAGAGACTGGGGCGGAGGGCGTCAGGCTCCTCGGACACCTCCTCTTCACCAGAAGCCAAGGATCCCAGGCGGCCATTGCTCAACGGGCACTCTGTCTCCTCCTCCTCCTGGTGGGAACACTGCGTCTTGGGCGGGGAGACTGAGAGCGGCGAGTGGGTTTGGGGTGACGGCAGAGGAGGAGGAGTAAGGGGGGCCGCGGACGTTGTCCGGCCTGGGCTTGGAGGCCCCCCTCCGCCTGGCACCGTGTCCGCTGGGTATAGGCTGTCGTAGCTCTCCCGGAAGCGCCTAGCATAGCGGTCCAGCGCCTCAGAGGGGAAGAGGCGGCCGTGAACCTGCTCCTCGTGACTCTTGAGGATGAGCGTGTCGGAGAAGAGTTTGGAGCAGCCGGAGCATCGCAGCCGGTCTCCCCCATCTTGCCGTCTGGCCCTTCCCTGGGCACCCTGCCCATCCTCGTTATACTGGACCACCAGCTCGAAGCCAATGTTCTCGAGCAGGGTGCGGGCGGCACTGCGGGGAGCCTCGGTGGGCAGGCGGGGGGCAACGGGAGGCGGAGGCTGGGCTGGCAGTGGCTCGCCCTCGGCCTGGCGCTGGGGCAGCCAGGGGGCCGAGGGGGAAGGCAGGTGCACGCCGCCCAGCATCAGCCCCGAGACGGGGACCAGCCCCCCCATGTCGGGGGGTAGCTGGAGCTCAGGGAGGCAGAAGGGCAGGAGAAGCTGCTGTTGCTGCCGGCGCTGGAGCTGAACCAGGGCCTCGGGCACCAGGGGCAAGGATGGCAGCACGGCTGTGTTGAAGAGTGGGGGCTGCAGGAAGCGGGCTGGGGTCGGGTGGAGGGAGGGCAGTGGGGGAGGGGGAGGGATGGTCAGGAAGGAGGTCTCAGAGGTGTCGAGGGTAGGCCGGGTGCCTTCCTCGGCTGCTGCGCGGGGCCAAACCTCGCCGGCTGCCGGCCGCCCGCTCGTGCCTCCGGCCGTGTCAAGCCTGGCCGCCCGGGAACGGGTCTGGTGCAGCACCGAACGCATGTGGATCTCCAGCGTCGAGCTCTGGTTGTAGGAGACCTTGCAGGTGGCGCACTTGAAGGGCTTGTCAATTCCTGCTCCGCTCGCTGGCAGGCCCGGAGCCTCCCCTGGGCCCGGAGGCAGCGAGGAGTCCTGCGATGCCTTCCTGACCTTGTGCAGGTGCGAGACCGAGTTGTAGTGGACCAATAGGATGTTCTTCTGGGTGAAAGACTCCTTGCAGACGACACACTTGTAAGGGCGGGAAGGATCCAGGAACTTGTCCATTAGGAAGTTGGGGCCTTTCTTGGCTGCCACCGGCTGATGCCTCGACTCCAGGACGCTACAGCTCTTCTCCTCCCCGTCTTGCTCCTCCTCGCCCTCCTCTTCCTCCTCCCCGCCCCTCGGCGCGGACCTGTCAGGACCGGCTGCGGGCAGGCCAGGAGGAAGATGGCAGGAAGGGCAGAGGGAGCCACCAGCTCGATCCCCCGCCCACTCGACACCGACATCCGGCTCCTGCCCACAGCGATCGCAGCAACGGGGGCAGGAGACGTCCCTCCGCCGGTCTCCGCTCGGGCCCTGCGATCGGCTGAGGTGGCCCCTGAGCTCTCCAGACAGGCGGAGGTCTTCTCTGCCGCCCCTTCCCCAGACAGAGGAGCTGGCGCGTTCTTGCTGTGAAGCTCCGGACTGTTTGTGCGTCTTCATCCCAGCACCACCGCTCAAACCTGATAGAGCAAAGAAATAACGACATTTAAACAAGGCTTCACAAGAGCTTTACTCTGCATCTATCCCCTTTTTTTTTTCTTTTACTCTGTATCGAACCCCGTACTGTACCTGTCCTGGGAGTGTTTGATGGGGACAGTGTAGAGGGAGCTTGACTCTGGATCTAACCCCTGTACTGTACCTGTCCTGGGAGTGTTTGATGGGGACAGTGTAGAGGGAGCTTTACTCTGTATCTAACCCCCGTACTGTACCTGTCCTGGGAGTGTTTGATGTGGACAGTGTAGAGGGAGCTTTACTCTGTATCTAACCCCGTGCTCTACCTGTCCTGGGAGTGTTTGATGGGGACAGTGTAGAGGGAGCTTTACTCTGTATCTAACCCCGTTTTTTTTTTTATCTATGCCCGTTTTTTTTTTTTTCCTTTGTTTTTTATATAAGGTGGCCTTTATACCCCAGGCCCCTTTTATATATTTTATGTCGAGGGGGCCTTTATTCCTCAGGCCCCCTATATATACACACTTATATTTTTAAAATAACTTTATTAAAACCAGATAAATAAACAAAAAAACTCAAATTAAAATGCCATTCTCGGCGTCGACGATGCACTCCAGTCCCTGCGGTGCCCACCGGTCGCGGAAGGCCTCAAGCGTACCGGCGGACACCGCATGCTCCTTTTCCAGGGACACCCGGGCGCGAACGTAACCGCGGAAGAGGGGCAGGCAATCGGGGAGGACGGACCCCCCGACGGCCCGCAACCTGGACCTGTGAATTGCCACCTTGGCCAGGAGCAGACCGACGAGGAGATCCTCCTCCCGGCCCAAGCCCCTCCGCACCGGGTGCCCAAAGATCAGGAGCGTGGGACTGAAGTGCAGCCAGAATTTGAGGAGCAGCCACTTCAGATACTCAAATAGGGGCTGCAACCTCGCACACTCCATATAAATGTGGAACACGGACTCGTCCAGGCCGCAGAAAGTACAGCTGGCCTGGGAGTCCGTGAACCTACTTAAAAGCCTATTGCACGGGACTGCTCTGTGCAGCACCCTCCACCCCAGGTCCCCGATGTAAAGGGGGAAGACTCCCGCGTAGAGAGACCTCCATCGGGGTTTCCCCTCGCCGTCAGATGGCAACGCGGACCGCCAGGGCGTGTCCGGCCGGCTGACGAGGGCGAGGAAGTGGAGAGTGTGCAGGAGCAGCCCGTACAGGAAACCCCTCCGCGCCGGAATGGCACGGAGGGCATTTCCGAGAGGCGGCTCGGGTTGTGCGGGACCAGCTCCCGAGGAGGGTTTCGGGGCCTGGGTCCGATGAGCAGTTCCGGCCGAGCGGGAGTCAGCTCGGCCGGGATCGCTCCGCACTCCCGTGCCCCCTCGCCACCCGCAGTGAGGGGCGTCCCGGGGGTTTCGGCTACTCCTCCGCCCGCCGGACCATCCCCGGAGTCGGCCGCCCGGACAGCCGAGGCGCTCTCCTCCGCCGGCGGGGGAGCGCCCTGACTGGAGGCGACCATGTTCCAGACTCGGAAAAGATCCCGGTAAAAGACAGGCAACTCCCTCAGAGAGGCGCGGCTAACGGACTCCACCGGGAGCTGCGTGTCGTCTTGAAGGCAGTGACACTGGCGGAAAAAATACGTCGCCAGCGCACACCATCTGGGAGGACGCTCGACGTACAGGTATCTCTGCAGGGTCCGCAGGCGGAGAGTCGCAGCCTGGGTGCGGACGCACACCAGCGACTGACCGCCCTCCTCGATCGGGAGACTCAGGACCGCGGCAGAGACCCAGTGTTTCCTCTTGCCCCAGAAGAAATCGACGAGTTTCTTCTGGATCTTAGTGGCAAATACAGGGGTCGGGGCCAAAGTGACCAACCGGTACCACAGCATGGAGGCCACCAGTTGGTTTATGACCAACGCTCGGCCCCTGTAGGAAAGCACTCGGAGCAGTCCTGTCCAGCGCCCCAGCCGAGCGGTGACTTTCGCCTCCAACTCCTGCCAGTTTGCCGGCCAGGCTTCCTCAGCGGGGCGAAGGTAGACTCCCAGATAGAGGAGGTGCGTGGTGCTCCACGCAAAAGGTGTCATCTCCTCCGGCAGGGAGTCCACCCGCCACTGACCAACCAGGAGTCCGGAACATTTCTCCCAATTGATCCTCGCGGAGGACGCGGCAGAAAAGGTCTGCTGGCAGTCGCGCATCCTCCGCAAGTCAACGGGATCTGTGATTGCGAGGAGCACGTCGTCGGCGTAAGCCGAGAGGACGACCCGCATGGCCGGCTCGCGCAGAGTCAATCCCGTCAACCTCCTGCGAAGCAGGCACAGGAAGGGCTCCACGCAGATGGTATACAATTGGCCGGACATGGGGCACCCCTGACGCACTCCTCTCCCAAAGCGAAGGGGCGCCGTCAAGGACCCGTTAACTTTGACTAGACACTCTGCGGCGGCGTATAAAAGTCGGACCCGGGCCACAAAATGCGGCCCGAGTCCGAAAGCGCGCAGAGTCCCGAAAAGGTAATCGTGATCCACCCTGTCGAACGCCTTCTCCTGATCGAGGGAGAGAAAGGCGACCGACTGACCAGTCCTCTGGGAAAGATGGATCAGGTCCCGGACCAGGTGGATGTTGTCCTGGATGGACCGGCCCAGGACCGTGTAGGACTGGTCGGGGTGGATCATGTGGGCCAGCACGGAGCCCAGGCGGGTAGACATAGCCCGGGCAAAGATCTTATAATCCGTGCTGAGGAGGGAGACCGGACGCCAGTTTTTAAGCAGGCGGAGATCGCCCCTCTTCGGCAGCAGGACGATGACCGCCCTGCGCCACGAGAGGGGCATCTCCCCGGTCGCCAGGCTTTCCCCCAGGACCCGCGCGTAATCGTCCCCAGGACGTCCCAGAACGCCCTGAGGAACTCCACGGTCAACCCATCCAGCCCTGGGGATTTGCCCCTCGAGAGCTGGTGGAGGGCGCCAGTCAGCTCCGCCAACGTGAGCGGAGCCTCCAATCCTTCGGCGCCCTCCGGGCTGACCTGCGGCAGGTCCTCCCACAAAACTCTGCGCGCATCCTCGCTGGACGGATCCGGAGAGAACAACGCACTGTAATACGTCCGGACCAGGAGGCCCATTCCCTCCGGATCCGTGATGGAGGATCCGTCGTCGGCCAGCAGCTCAACGAGCTGCTTACGGACCCCCCGCCATTTTTCCAGCGAGTAGAAGAAGGGTGAGGCGCGGTCCAAATCTTCCAGGATCTGGATCCGCGACCTCACGTACGCGCCTCGGGACCCTATGAGCTGCAGGTTCCTCAGCGCGCCCTTCTTCTCTTTGTACGCCTGCCACAGGGCCGGGTCCGCGACGGCATGACTGAGGCGGGATTCCAAGTTGAGCTCCTCCCTCTCAAGGCGCCCGATTTCGGCTTCCCGCCTCTTGGTCGACCCCTTCGCGTACTCCTGACAGAAGACGCGGATGTGAGTCTTGCCCACATCCCACCATAGCCTCAAGGAGGGGAAGCCCCCCTGCTTCCTTCTCCAGTCGGCCCAGAATCGACAGAACGAGTCCCGAAATCGCACGTCCTCCAGCAGCCGGTTGTTAAAGTGCCAGTACGCGGACCCCGCCCGCGTGCGGAGCGGAATGAACTTCGCCCACACCAGGCGGTGGTCCGAGCACGGCACCAGCCGCATGGAGGCCGCTGAGACGCGGGAGACGTACGCCTGCGAAAAGTAGAGGCGGTCGATTCGGGACCCTCCTCCTCCAGACCTCCACGTGAAGGCGCTGGAGTCGGGATGGAGATTCCGCCAGACATCCACCAAGTTAAGGGAGCTGATCAGTCCCCTCAACTTCTCCACCGACGCTTAGCCGTGCTGGGGACTGGAGCGATCCCCCACCTCGAGGGTGCAGTTAAAATCCCCCCCGAGGATGATGCATTCGCCGCTATCGATGGAGCTCAAGAGAGCAGACACTTCTTCCAAGAAGCGCGCTTGCAACGCGCGTGTAGGGCCTGGGCGCGTACACGTTCACAAAGTGGAGCGGCACGCTACCCAGGCGAACGGCGAGGTGGAGCAAGCGGCCCGGCACTAGCTCCTTGACCCCCAAGATCTCCGGCTGAAAAGTCGGGGCCAACAAGACAGCCACCCCACTAGAAATAGGGGTGAGGTGACTCATGTAGACCCCACCCTGCCACTCCAGGAGCCAGGTGGCTTCGTCTCCCGGAACGGTGTGGGTTTCCTGCAGAAAGCTCACCGCGTATCTCCCTTCCCTAAGGACTGAGAGATTGTGAAATCTGCGGTGAGCCCCTCTGCTGCCATTGATGTTGAGGCTGGCTATGGTTATCTTGATGTCAAAGGTACTTAAAACCTGTCACCAACACCTCACTGTGAGGAGGGAGTGGAAGTGCACCTGGCCCTCCACTCCCCCAGCAACCCATTGAGGAACGCATTAAAACGGCGCCTCTCAACCAGTTTCACGTCCGCGCGCTTGCCCGCTATCTTAAGGGCGGCACGGACGGACTGGATGATTAGCCCCAGACTCGACCAACCGTCGAGGGCCAGCTGAACTTTATCGCGGCAACCCCTGCAAGCCGCGAGGAAATCCCGGAGTTCCGCCATGGGGATGAGAGGAGACTCGGTGGGAGGCGCGAGGGACTGGCGATGGAATCAAGGTCATCCTCCGTGCCCTACACCGAATCCCCATCCTCCTCCGGGTCGTCACCGCCAGCGGCCGACACATCCACCACACACTGTGGGGCGGACGTCCCGGCCGCGCCAGCTGGTCCCGCCTCCGTCACGATCCCACCCCCAGGATCGATGGCGGAGGTGTCCTCTCTGGGTTCTGTTATGAAACTGGAGCCTGTGGGCGCCAGCAGTCCAGGACCCCCCTCCACCTCCGTCCCCAGGCCAATGAGCGGTCCAGGGGAGACAGAAGTTCCCGACTCCGGAAATCCAGCCGGAGCTGAGACTGGAGGCGGAGAGAGGAGGCCATCTCCCGCTCCGCCAGCACCCACAGACCCAGCAGATGGGGCAGTGTTTTTGGTTATAACCGGGTCGGGTGTTTCCTGGTGGTGAGTGGATTCTGGCTGGGAGGGCCGACCCCTCAGGACTTCCCCCTCCCCTCCACTCAGGGCACCCGACCCAGTGGCAGTGGCAGAATGGGAGGCATCCCCAGGCTCCCCCACCACAAGCAGGGCTCCACTGGTTTCCCCCGGAGGGGCCACATGTACAGCTGTCTCCCCCTCCCCTCCATCCTGAGGGGTAGGGAGCTCCTGCTCAGGCTTTGCAGCCTTGATGGTGGTCGTGGCAGGGGGAACCTGGGGACCCGAATCAGGAGCCAGCTCCCCTCCAACAGATGGACCCTGCACCTTAGGGCCCTGTGTTACCTCTGTGGAGGGGTGCCTTCTCCTCTTTTTCCCGCTGGGGTGCAGAGGCTCAGAGACCTCCATGTCATCAGAGGCCCCCGCACCCTCCTATTTTTTAGTTACTCTGGGCCTGAGCCCAGCCCTGGGACAGGTGGATTCCCTGGGAGCGGGCCTTGGGCTGAGCCCAGGCTCGGGTTGTGTCAAGGTGTCCAGGGGACGAGCCTCTCGGTGTTTACTTTTCCTCCGCTCCTTCCTTTCACTCGTACAGACACTCCCCTCCACACCGAAGGCTGTGAAAACCACAGCCTCCGGAACCGACTGAGCGGTGTCTGTTGGATGTGTGGGGGGAGCGGGAGGAGGTGCAGTGGCGCCACCCTGGGCCGCCGAGGTGGAGCTGGCAGCTGGGAGGTTGGGGCAGTTCTTACAAACATGCCCCACCCCCTTGCAGACCTGGCACCGCGCCCCGTCTGAGGTCCAGAAGACGCAGTAGGCCGTCCCCTGGAACTCTACATCAAAATGGCCTTCCAAGACCTCCTCCCACGCCAGCTGCATAAATAGCTGGCGGTGGAAGGAGTAGACATGTTGGAGACCGAGCGGGATTGGGGTGATCCCCGACCTTACCTCCCCCAGATGGTGCAGGTGGGGGAGGAGGTGCTCACTGGGAATGAAGGGCAGGACATTTGATAATATTATCTGCTACGCAGTGGCCCCCAGAGGGTCCACCGGCAGGAAGGTCCCCCCCACAGTGATCCCTTTACTCAGGGCCAGGGACACCGCCCGCTCGGTCTTCAGGAAAAACACAGCCTTCCTGTACATTTTTGAGGCTGCCACAATGGCCGAGGGGCCGACAACCTCAGCCATTGCCTTTACACAGGCCTCTACAGACATATTGGGGTGGGGATAGCTCTTTACCCCTTGGCTCGAAGTAATTAATTTAAAAGGTGACGGGGTCATGCGGGCGGCCACAGAGACTACAGCTGCATAGGTATGAGAGGGCCCCGCCACCGGTGATGATGGGCTTGCCATGGTTCAAGAGCCAAACCCACCCCCAAATTGCAGGCAAACAAACAAACCAACTAGGAGGTTTGGGGAGAGGCTGAGGGTATACAGGAAAGGGGAAAGACAGGCTGCAAGCGATGAATTTGCTTTTTTTCTCCTTCAAGGGTGGTACTCTGAGCACTCTAAACACTCTTGGTCTTCCAGTTGTGGGAGGAGTCTTCACCTGGGTCAGCCGAAAGCTGCCCAGGCACGAGTTAGATCCTTCTGTCTCTCTAGCCGGGAAGCTTCAGCTGACCCAGGCTGGGCAATTCGGGTGGGGAGGGGGCTTCCTTGTGTATTCAGTGCAATTGCACAGCTCTCTGCAGAATTGTACAGCCCCCACCCCTTGTTGTTCCAGCCTTTTCTCCCCCCCACAACAGTCCTTATAAAATAAAAGTCTGGTGCTTGACACCCACCTCAAAATACAGCCTTATTCCCAAAGTCTTTCCTCCTCTGCAGCAAAATCTAGTCAAAGTTTTGCAGTTCTGTCCTGAGCACTCCCTCTCCAGCAACTGACTGCAGCACTGTCATCTGCACCTCATTGAGGCACTCAGTATTCCCAATCAGAGAGCAGCCAATCCCCATTTTTTTTTTCTTTTTTTTTTCTTTTTTTGCAGCAACACAGGTGCAGCTGCTCCCCCTGATTGCTGGCAGGAAGTGCTCCAAATTGCCCAGCCAATCCCAGTGCTGTACCTGTCCTGGGAGTGTTTGATGGGGACAGTGTAGAGGGAGCTTTACTCTGTATCTAACCCCCGTACTGTCCCTGTCCTGGGAGTGTTTGATGGGGACAGTGTAGAGGGAGCTTTACTCTGTATCTAACCCCCTGCTGTGCCTGTCCTGGGAGTGTTTGATGGGGACAGTGTAGAGGGAGCTTTACTCTGTATCTAACCCCGTACTGTACCTGTCCTGGGAGTGTTTGATGGGGACAGTGTAGAGGGAGCTTTACTCTGTATCTAACCCTGTTTTTTTTTTTAGCAGGAAGCAGAGACTGAGTAGGGAATGAGGGGGAGCTGATAGATGGTGCATAGATTCACTTTGTCTCTTCAGACTGTGCAGAGGGAGCTTTACTTTGTATCTAACCCCGTTTTATTTTTTTTTTATGGTGGCCTTAAAACCCCAGGCCCCTTTTATATTTTTCATGTCGAGGGGGCCTTTATTGCTCAGGCCCCCTTTATATACATACTTATATTTTTAAAATAACTTTATTAAAAACACAGAAAAAAAACAAAAAACTCAAATTAAAATGCCATTCTCGGCGTCAACAATGCACTCCAGTCCCTGCGGTGCCCACCGGTCACGGAAGGCCTCAAGCATACCAGCGGACACTGCATGCTCCTTCTCCAGGGACACCCGGGCGCGAACGTAACCGCGGAAGAGGAGCAGGCAATCGGGGAGGACGGACCCCCCGACGGCCCGCAACCTGGACTTGTGAATTGCCACCTTGGCCAGGCCCAGGAGCAAACCGACGAGGAGATCTTCCTCCCGCCCAAGCCCCTCCGCATCGGGTGCCCAAAGATCAGGAGCGTGGGACTGAAGTGAAGCCAGAATTTGAGGAGCAGCCCCTTCAGATACTCAAATAGGGGCTGCACCTCGCACACTCCATATAAACGTGGAACACGGACTCGTCCAGGCCGCAGAATGTACAGGTGGCCTGGGAGTCCGTGAACCGACTTAAAAGTCTATTGCACGGGACTTCTCTGTGCAGCACCCTCCACCCCAGGTCCCCGATGTAAAGGGGGAAGACTCCCGCATAGAGAGACCTCCACCGGGGTTTCCCCTCGCCACCAGATGGCAACGCGGACCGCCAGGGCGTGCCCGGCCGGCTGACGAGGGCGAGGACGTGGAGAGTGTGCAGGAGCAGCCTGTACAGGAAACCCCTCCGCATCGATTGGAATGGCACGGAGGGCATTTCTGAGAGGCGGCTCGGGTTGTGCGGGACCGGTTCCCGAGGAGGGTTTCGGGGCCTGGGTCCGATGAGCAGTTCCAGCCGATCGGGGGTCCGCTCAGCCGGGATCGCTCCGCAATCCCGAGCCCCCTCGCCACCTGCAGTGAGGGGCATCCCGGGGGATTTGGCTACTCCTCCGCCCGCCGGACCGCACCCGGAGTTGGCCGCCCGGACAGCCGAGGCGCTCTCCTCCGCCGGCGGGGGAGCGCCCTGACTGGAGGCGACCATGTTCCAGACTCGGAATCGATCCCGGTAAAAGACAGGCAACTCCCTCAGAGAGGCGCGGCTAACGTACTCCACCGGGAGCTGCGTGTCGTCATGAAGGCAGTGACACTGGCGGAAAAAATACGTCACTAACGCACACCATCTGGGAGGACGCTCGACGTACAGGTATCTCTGCAGGGTCCGAAGGCGGAGAGTCGCAGCCTGGGTGCGGACGCACACCAGCGAGTATCTAACCCCGTCATTTTTTTTTGTGCTGAACCTGTCCCTGGGAGTGTTTGATGGGGTACAGTGTAGAGGGAGCTTTACTCTGTATCTAACCCCCGTACAGTACCTGTCCTGGGAGTGTTTGATGTGGACAGTGTAGAGGGAGCTTTACTCTGTATCTAACCCCCGTGCTGTACCTGTCCTGGGAGCGTTTGATGGGGACAGTGTAGAGGGAGCTTTACTCTGTATCTAACCCTGTACTGTACCTGTCCTGGGAGCGTTTGATGGGGACAGTGTAGAGGGAGCTTTACTCTGTATCTAACCCCGTACTGTATCTGTCCTGGGAGTGTTTGATGTGGACAGTGTAGAGGGAGCTTTACTCTGTATCTAGCCCCAATGCTGTACCTGTCCTGGGAGTGTTTCCTGAGGCCTTTCCCAGAATTTCCCCCGTCACCTTACCTGTGGTTTGTTTGTTTTCAGATAGGACGCTCGACGTGGGAGCTGGATTCGGGGGGTTGGAAGGCATCTCTGTGGAAACGATGAGTGAGCCAGGACCATCACGGATCGTGACATCAATCACGGTGGCCTGGGTGTGAAAGAAGTCAGCGTTGAGTCTCCAAGATTGTGCCCAGCCCCTCCCTCGTCTGCACCCTCGTGTTCAGCTGCATTGCCTTTTGATACCTTCCCGGAGAAGAGACACTCGGAAACTCAAATCAAATCCCCCATCAAAGGGGACACCATCACTCAGAAAGTCTGAGACCCCAACAATGGCGAGAGGCAAGTCACCCAGTTCCAGTTCCAGAGATGTAGAGGAAAGGATAGCGAAGATGATTCTCGACAGGAGCGAGAGTAACAGGGTAGTTGTTATGGGGGACTTTAACTTTCCAAATATTGACTGGAAATACTATAGTTCGAGTACTTTAGATGGGTCAGTTTTTGTCCAGTGTGTGCAGGATGGTTTTCTGACACAGTATGTAGACAGGCCAACCAGGGGCGATGCCACATTGGATTTGGTACTGGGTAATGAACCCGGCCAGGTGTTTGATTTAGATGTAGGTGAGCGCTTTGGTGATAGTGATCACAATTCGGTTAGGTTTACCTTAGCGATGGGCAGGGACAGGTATATACCGCAGGGCAAGAATTATAGCTGGGGGAAAGGAAATTATGACGCGATTAGGCAAGATTTAGGATGTGTAGGATGGGGAAGGAAACTGCAGGTGATGGGCACAAACGAAATGTGGAGCTTATTCAAGGAGCAGCTAATGCGTGTCCTTGATAAGTATGTACCTGTCAGGCAGGGAGGAAGTTGTTGAGCGAGGGAGCCGTGGTTTACTAAAGAAGTTGAAGCGCTTGTCAAGAGGAAGAGGGCGGCTTATGTTAGGATGAGACGTGAAGGTTCAGTTTGGGCGCTTGAGAGTTACAAGCTAGCCAGGAAGGATCTAAAGGGAGGGCTAAGAAGAGCAAGGAGAGGACACGAGAAGTCATTGGCGGATAGGATCAAAGAAAACCCTAAGGCTTTCTATAGGTATATCAGGAATAAAAGAATGATAAGAGTTAGAACAGGGCCAATCAAGGATAGTAGTGGGAAGTTGTGTGCGGAATCAGAGGAGATAGGGGAAGCGTGAAATGAATATTTTTCGTCAGTATTTACAGTAGAGAAAGAAAATGTTGCCGAGGAGATTACTGAGATACAGCCTACTAGGCTAGATGGGATTGAGGTTCACAAGGAGGAGGTGTTAGCAATTTTGGAAAGTGTGAAAATAGATAAGTCCCCTGGGCCAGATGGGATTTATCCTAGGATTCTCTGGGAAGCCAGGGAGGAGATTGCAGAGCCGTTGTTGTTGATCTTTATGTCGTCATTGTCGACAGGAGTAGTGCCGGAAGACTGGAGGATAGCAAATGTTGTCCCCTTGTTCAAGAAGGGGAGTAGAGACAGCCCTGGTAATTATAGACCTGTGAGCCTTACTTCGGTTGTGGGTAAAATGTTGGAAAAAGTTATAAGAGATAGGATTTATAATCATCTTGAAAAGAATAAGTTCATTAGCGATAGTCAGCACGGTTTTGTGAAGGGTAGGTCGTGCCTCACAAACCTTATTGAGTTTTTCGAGAAGGTGACCAAACAGGTGGATGAGGGTAAAGCAGTGGATGTGGTGTATATGGATTTCAGTAAGGCGTTTGATAAGGTTCCCCACAGTAGGCTATTGCAGAAAATACGGAAGTATGGGGTTGAAGGTGATTTAGAGCTTTGGATCAGAAATTGGCTAGCTGAAAGAAGACAGAGGGTGGTGGTTGATGGCAAATGTTCATCCTGGAGTTTAGTTACTAGTGGTGTACCGCAAGGTTCTGTTTTGGGGCCACTGCTGTTTGTCATTTTTATAAATGACCTGGATGAGGGTGTAGAAGGGTGGGTTAGTAAATTTGCGGATGACACGAAGGTCGGTGGAGTTGTGGATAGTGTCGAAGGGTGTTGTAGGGTACAGAGGGACATAGATAGGCTGCAGAGCTGGGCTGAGAGATGGCAAATGGAGTTTAATGCGGAGAAGTGTGAGGTGATTCACTTTGGAAGGAGTAACAGCAATGCAGAGTACTGGGCTAATGGGAAGATTCTTGGTAGTGTAGATGAGCAGAGAGATCTTGGTGTCCAGGTACATAAATCCCTGAAAGTTGCTACCCAGGTTAATAGGGCTGTTGAGAAGGCATATGGTGTGTTAGCTTTTATTAGTAGGGGGATCGAGTTTCGGAGCCACGAGGTCATGCTGCAGCTGTACAAAACTCTGGTGAGGCCGCACCTTGAGTATTGCGTGCAGTTCTGGTCACCGCATTATAGGAAGGATGTGGAAGCTTTGGAAAGGGTGCAGAGGAGATTTACTAGGATGTTGCCTGGTATGGAGGGAAGGTCTTACGAGGAAAGGCTGAGGGACTTGAGGCTGTTTTCGTTGGAGAGAAGGAGGAGGAGAGGTGACTTAATAGAGACATACAAGATAATCAGTGGGTTAGATAGGGTGGACAGTGAGAGTCTTTTTCCTGGGATGATGATGGCAAACACGAGGGGACATAGCTTTAAGTTGAGGGGTGATAGATATAGGACAGATGTCAGAGGTAGTTTCTTTACTCAGAGAGTAGTAAGGGCGTGGAACGCCCTGCCTGCAACAGTAGTAGACTCGCCAGCTTTAAGGGCATTTAAGTGGTCATTGGATAGACATATGGATGAAAATGGAATAGTGAAGGTCAGATGGTTTCACAGGTCGGCGCAACATCGAGGGCTGAAGGGCGTGTACTGCGCTGTAATGTTCTAATTCTAATTCAGTGGGGAATCCCTTTCTCAGAGGGAGCGAGTACTCCATGAGTGTGAAGACACTGACCATGCAGCAACAGCCACTTTCCCCTCACCCCAACCACTGTCAGAGGGTCAGTACTGAGGGAGTGCCGCAGTGTCGGAGGGTCAGTACTGAGGGAGTGCCGCAGTGTCGGAGGGTCAGTGCTGAGAGAGTGTCGGAGGGTCAGTACTGAGGGAGTGCCGCAGTGTCGGAGGGTCAGTACTGAGGGAGTGCCGCACTGTCGGAGGGTCAGTACTGAGGGAGTGCCGCACTGTCGGAGGGTCAGTACTGAGGGAGTGCCGCAGTGTCGGAGGGTCAGTACTGAGGGAGTGCCGCAGTGTCGGAGGGTCAGTACTGAGGGAGCGCCGCACTGTCAGAGGGTCAGTACTGAGGGAGTACCGCAGTGTCGGAGGGTCAGTACTGAGGGAGTGCCGCACTGTCAGAGGGTCAGTACTGAGGGAGCGCCGCACTGTCGTGTTGGCCTGCCTTACAACAGTGACGACACTTGTGATAAAATAACATTTCCTTGTCTGTGGAACACTTTGGGAATTCTGGAGTTGGTGACTGGCGCTCTGTCAGGTTATCGGGGGTGGTGGGGGTACCGCAGCTGGGAACTCACCACAGACAGCAGGCGCTCCATACAGTCAGATACCACACTGTGCACATGCGTCAGGTGGAAGCGCAGCAAGGTCCGTCCGCTCAGCGCATCCTGGCACAGTGGGCACCGTAGCCTGGGTGACTCGCTCTCCTGTCCCACCGCGTGGCTTCGGTGGCTCTGTGTGGAGAGGGAGACAAAAAGAAATAACTGAGACACTATTATGGAACAGAAGGAGGCCACTCGACCTGTACTCGTCCCACTCCTCTGCCATACTCTTCTCTCCCTTAGTTGTGCATCTCATTCTCCAATTCCCCTTTTGAAAGTTACTATTGAATCTACCTCCAGCACCCTTTCAGGCCGTGCATCCCGATCACAACAACTCGTGTATAAACTGAGAAGATTCTTCAGGTCACCTTGAGACTCACAGAATAGGGAAGGTCAGTTTCTGCTTGGATAAAAAATTATACTGAGGACAGAAAACAGTAAATGGTTGTTTTTCAGACAGGAGGATGGTAGACAGTAATGTTCCCCAACATAGTCATTTGTGGCATAGAAGGCCATTTGGCCCATCGACTCCATGCTAGCTCTCCGCAGAGCATTCCAGTCAGTCCCACTTCCTTGCTCTATCTCCGTAGCCCTGCAAGTTTATTTCCCTCATGTGCCCATCCAATTTCCTTGTGAAATCATTCATCGTCTCTGTTTCCACCGCCCTCGGGGGCAGAGAGTTCCAGATCATCACCACTCACTGTGTAAAAAACTTCTTCCTCACATTCTCCCCTGCATCTCTTCATCACAAACCTTCAATCTGTGTCTCCTAGTCCTTGTACCATCAGTTAATGGGAACAGCTTTTCCTTGTCTAAATTATCTAAACCTGTCATGATCTTGTACACCTCGATCAAATCTCCCCTCAATCTCCTTTACTCCAGGGAGAATAACCCCAGCTTCTCCAACCTAACCTTGTAACTAAAATCCCCCATCCCTGGAACCATTCTGGTAAATCTCCTCTACACCCTCTCAAGGACCCTCACATTCCTCACTGTTACTTCATCAAAAAAATACATAAAATATATAAATGACTTGGACCTGGGGATACAGAGTAAAATTTCACACTTTACCAATGGTACTAAACTTGGAGATGTGGCAAACAGTGAGGATGATACAAATCGACTGTAACAGGACATAGACCAATAGACTAGCAGAATGGGCAGACAGAAATTAATACAGACAAGTTTGAGGTGATGCATTTTGGCAGAAGGGATAGGGAGAGGCGAAATCGACTAAAGAAGAAATAGGAGCAGGTGTTGGCCATTCGGCCCCTCGAGTCTGTTCCACCTTTCAATGAGATCGTGGTTGATCTTCAACACCATTTTCCTGCACTATCCCCGTATGTCTTGATGTTTTTAAATATGTAGAAATCTATCGATCCCAGTCTTGAGCAAACTCAACGACTGAGCCTCTACAGCCCTCTGGGGCAGAGAATTTGAAAGAGTCAGCACTCTCTGAGTAAAGAAATTCCTCCTTATCTCAGTCCTAAATAGGCTTCCCCTTATTCTGAGACCGTGTCCCCTGGTTCTAGACTCCCCAGCCATTGGAAACATCCTTCCTGCATCAATCCTGTCCAGCCCTGTAAGAATGTTGTTTGTTTGAATGAGATCACCTCTCATTCTTCTAAACTCCAGAGAATAAAGGCCCAGTCTATTTAATCTTTAAATGATACAGTTCTGAAGGGTGTGCAGGGACAGAGGGACCTGGGGGTTCATGTGCATCGATCTTTGAAGCTGGCAGGACACACTGAGAGAGTGGTTAGTTAAGCATATGGGATCTTCAGCTTCATAAATGGAGGCATTGAGTACATAAGAAATAGGAGCAGTAGGCCATTCAGCCCCTCAAGCCTGCCCCACCATTCAATAAGATCATGGCTGATCTGTCCCAGGCCTCAACTCCTCTTTCGGGCCTGCTCCGCCTAACCCTCAACTCCCCGAGATTTCAAAATCTATCTACCTCCTCCTTAAATACATTTAGTGATCTAGCCTCCACGACTCTCTGAGGCAGAGAATTCCAGAGATTCACCACCCTCTGAGAGAAGAAATTCCTTCACATCTCAGTTTTAAATGTGTGTCCCCTTATTCTGTAACTATGTCCCCTGGTTCGAGATCCCCCCACTAGTGGAAACATCTTCTCAACATCTACCCTGTCATGCCCCCTTAAAATCTTATATGTTTCTATAAGATCACCTCTCATTCTTCTAAACTCCAATGAATAAAGGCATAACCTGTTCAGCCGTTCTTGATAAGACAACCCCTTCATCCCAGGAATCAGCCTAGTGAACCTTTTCTGCACAGCCTCCAATGTCAGTATATCCTTCCTTAAATACAGGGACCAAAACTGTACGCAGTACTCCAGGTGTGGCCTCACCTACACCCTGTACAGTTGTAACAAGACTTCCCTATTTTTGAACTCCAATCCCCGAGTAATAAAGGTCAAAATTCCATTTGCCTTCCTCATTACTTGCTGCACCTGCATGCTAACCTTTTGTGTTTCATGCACAAGAACACCCAGATTCCTCTGTACTGCAGTATTTTGTAGTCTTTCACCATCTAAATAATAATCTGCCTTTTGATTCTTCCTACCAAAGTGGATTACCTCACACTTTCCCACATTGAACACCATCTGCCAAGTTTTTGCCCACTCACTTAACCTATCTATATCCCTTAGCAGATTCTTTGTGTCCTCATCACCATATCCCTTCCCACCTATGTTTTTATCGTCAGCAAATTTGGATACACTACACTCTGTCTCTTCCTCTAAGTCATTAATGTAGATAGTAAATAGTTGAGGCCCTCGGACCGATCCTTGCGGCACCCCACTAGTTACGGCTTTCCAACCTGAAAAAGACCCATTGATCCCGACTCTCTGCCTTCTGTGTGTTAACCAGTCCTCAATCCATGCCAACACATTATCCCCAATACCCTGAACTCTTATTTTGTGCAATAAACTTTTATGTGGCACCTTATCAAACGCCTTCTGAAAATCCAAATACACTACATCTACTGGTTCCCCTTCATCCACTCTGCTTGTTATATCCTCAAAGAACTCTAACAAATTTGTCAAACATGATTTCCCTTTCATAAAACCATGTTGACTCTGTTTGATTGCATTATGTTTTTCTAAATGTCATGCTCTTTCTTCCTTAATAATGGACTCTAGCATTTTCCCAGTGACTGATGTTAAGCTAACTGGTCTGTAGTTTCCTGCTTTCTGTCCCCCTCCTTTCTTGATTAGGGGTGTCACATTAGCGGTTTTCCAATCCGCTACCGGTATCCAGTGAGTTTTGGTATATTATGACCAATGCCTCCACTATCTCTGCAGCCACTTCTTTTAAAACCTTTGGATGCAGGCCATCAGGTCCTGGCGACTTGTCTGCCTTTAGTCCCATCAGTTTGTCAAGCACATTTTCCCTCATGATAGAGATTGTTATAAGTTCCTCCCTCCCATTTACACCTTGTTCATCTATTATTGTTGGGATGTTTCTAGTGTCCTCCACCATGAAGACCGATGCAAAATATTGGTTTAAATTATCTGCCATTTCCCTGTTCCCTGTTATTAATTCCCCAGTCTCGTCCTGTAAGGGTCCCACACTTACTTTAGCTACTCTCTTCCTTTTAATATATCAGCAGGAGCTCTTACTGTTTGTTTTTATATTTCTTGCCAATTTACTCTCATAATCCATTTTCTCCCTCTTTATTAGTTTTTTAGTCATCTGCTGCTGGTTTCTAAAAAATTCCCAATCCTCTGGCCTACCGCTCATTTTCACCGCATTGTATGCCTTTGTTTTTGATTTGATACTCTCCTTAACTTCCTTTGTTATCCACGGGTGGTTCATCATTCTCTTCAAGTCCTTCCTTCTGACTGGAATAAATGTTTGCTCAGTGTTATGAAATATCTGCTTAAAAGTCTGCCACTGCTCATCTACTGACTTCCCCTGTAGTCTATTTTCCCAGCCCGCTTTAGACAACCCTTTCTTCATACCCATGTAATTGCCCTTGTTTAAGTTGAAGACACTGGTTTGAGACCTGAGTTGTTCACCCTCAAACAGAAGTGAAATTCTACCATGTTATGATCGCTTCCCCCTAAAGGATCCTTAACCATGAGATCTCTTATTAATCCTACCTCATTACGCAATACCAAATCTAAAATAGCCTGTTCCCGGGTAGGTTCTGCAACATATTGCTCTAAGTAACAATTCCTGAGGCACTCTACAAATTCGTCTTCCATGCTACCCTTGCCAATTTGATTTGTCCAGTCTATATGCAGATTAAAATCACCCATGATAATTGCAGTGCCCTTCTTACACGCCTCCATTATTTCCTGATTAATATCTTGTCCTACAGAGAGGCAACTCCTCGGGGGCCTATAGACCACTCCCACCCGTGATTTCTTTCCCTTGCTATTCCTTATTTCCACCCATTTCCAACTAATTCTACATCACGATCTATTACACCTATATCATTACTCACAACTGTACTGATCCCTTCCTTTAATAACAAAGCTACCCCACCTCCTTTTCCTTTCTGCCCATTCTTCTGGAATGTCGAATATCCTTGAACATTGAGTTTCCAGTCCTGGTCATCCTGCAACCAGGTCTCAGTGATAGCTATCAAATCATATTCATTTATTTCTATCTGTGACATCAGCTCATCTATCTTGTTACAAATGCTACGTGCATTCAGATAAAGAGCCTTAAGTTTTGACTTTTTACCATTTTTGCCTACTCTGGTTCTAATTTCTGCTGTACTCTTGTGCTTGTATTCTCTGTCCCTTTCTGTCACTCTTTGATTAATGTATGTTCCTTCACTCCCTGCACCTCTGCTCTCTCATCACTTTTTGACTTTTTAAACTTCCTTTCAATTGAACCCTCCCCCCAGTATTTAGTTTAAAGTCTTATCTACATCCCTAGTTATACGATTCGCCAGGACACTGGTCCCAGCACGGTTCAAGTGAAGCCCATCCCAACGGAACAGCTCTCTCCTTCCCCAGTACTGGTGTCAGTGTCCCATGAATCGGAACCCATTTCTCCCACACCAAACTTTGAGCCACACATTTACCTCTCTAATCTTATTTACCCTATGCCAATTTGCACATGGCTCAGGTAGTAATCGGAGATTATTACCTTTGTGGTTCTGCTTTTTATATGGCCCTGAGCTGCTCATAGTCCCTCAGCAGACCATCTTTCCTAGTCCTGCCTATGTCGTTGGTACCTACGTGGACCACAACTGGATCTTTTCCCCTCCCACTCCGAGTTCCTCTCCAGCCCAGAAGAGATGTCCTTAACCTTGGCACCAGGTAGGCAACACAGCCTTCGGGACTCTATCTTTGCTGCAGAGAACAGTATCTATTCCCCTAACTATGCTATCCCCTATTACAACTACATTTCTCTTTTCAGCATAGGTTCAGCATAACCCTAAGGATCCTTGGATGTATCCCATCATGCCCCACTTTGTCCTCCTTTAGGTTAACTAACTTCTAATACTTCCGTAATATCTCACTCTTAAACAACTCAGGAATTAGTTTCTCTTTCATTTCTGGCCTCTCTTTTGCATCTCCTGATTTCTACCATTGTTGGCTCTACCTTCAGCTGTCTAGTCCTCAAACTCTGGAATTGACGTCCTAAGCTTCTCCACACCTCTCTTTTTCAGACGGTCTTCAATACCTACCTCTTTAACCCCTTATTCTAATATAGGAACATAGGACTTAGGAGCAGGAGTATCTCCTTATGTGGGTTGGTGGTGAATTTCATCTGATAATGCTCCTACGACGGGCTTTGGGACGTTTTGCATATCTATGTCATCCTTTTGTGACTGCTGAAGTATCCCTGTCAATTTCTGCCTCTCTAACTCTTCAATCCCTCTTCTCCGCAATCCCAGTTCACATTTAATAATTCGTTCTGGACTGATACTTTTTGAGAGTTACTGTTCATCCTTTTTTTCCATATTCTGTTCGATTTATTTTTTTAAACATTCTCATACTCTCTTTGATTTCCTTATAGGTTCCAAATGCCCTCCGTTTCAATTTTTCTTCATTTCAGACCTCTTTAGTTTCTGCAGCTTGAAGTAGTCACCTTTTTTAATAGCTTTTATTCTGCAACTTTGCACTCTCCCTGTTTCAGAAGGTAAAACAATATTTCTGGGATGCTGCAAGTCTAGATGCACTAGAGAAAAAAATATTCTCACCAAACATCACACCCAAACTACTAACTTAATTTTCTGACGTGCATGCTGATTGATCTGCTGTCTGTTTCTGCAGTTTTTATGCCCAATTAGCAGCATTCTTGTTATTTTTTTAAAGAGCTGATTAGCTTTGAGGTGGAGATAATTGAGTGAAGACGCTGTTTATGTACCTTAGTATAAAATCAAGACATTTCTACCTTGTGTAAGCCTAATACTAGTCTGGATCCAGTGGTGCAAACAAGGCACTGTGCACAATTTGAGTGGTTGGACAAACCCACTCTAATAATTGTATTTTATTCATAACTGATGTGAGTTTGCATACCTAGTCTCATACCTTGTTCCTTTAGATCTGACTATCAACATCCTGTGAGTTACCATTGACCAGAAACTGAACTGGAGTCTTTTTTCTTTTTTTTCTTTTTTTGGGCCTCCTTATCTCGAGAGACAATGGATACGCGCCTGGAGGTGGTCAGTGGTTTGTGAAGCAGCGCCTGGAGTGGCTATAAAGGCCAATTCTGGAGTGACAGGCTCTTCCACAGGTGCTGCAGAGAAATTTGTTTGTTGGGGCTGTTGCACAGTTGGCTCTCCCCTTGCGCCTCTGTCTTTTTTCCTGCCAACTACTAAGTCTCTTCGACTCGCCACAATTTAGCCCTGTCTTTATGGCTGCCCGCCAGCTCTGGCGAATGCTGGCAACTGACTCCCACGACTTGTGATCAATGTCACACGATTTCATGTCGCGTTTGCAGACGTCTTTATAACGGAGACATGGACGGCCGGTGGGTCTGATACCAGTGGCGAGCTCGCTGTACAATGTGTCTTTGGGGATCCTGCCATCTTCCATGCGGCTCACATAGCCAAGCCATCTCAAGCGCCGCTGACTCAGTAGTGTGTATAAGCTGGGGGTGTTGGCCGCTTCAAGGACTTCTGTGTTGGAGATATAGTCCTGCCACCTGATGCCAAGTATTCTCCGAAGGCAGCGAAGATGGAATGAATTGAGACGTCGCTCTTGGCTGGCATACGTTGTCCAGGCCTCGCTGCCGTAGAGCAAGGTACTGAGGACACAGGCCTGATACACTCGGACTTTTGTGTTCCGTGTCAGTGCGCTATTTTCCCACACTCTCTTGGCCAGTCTGGACATAGCAGTGGAAGCCTTTCCCATGCGCTTGTTGATTTCTGCATCTAGAGACAGGTTACTGGTGATAGTTGAGCCTAGGTAGGTGAACTCTTGAACCACTTCCAGAGCGTGGTCGCCAATATTGATGGATGGAGCATTTCTGACATCCTGCCCCATGATGTTCGTTTTCTTGAGGCTGATGGTTAGGCCAAATTCATTGCAGGCAGACGCAAACCTGTCGATGAGACTCTGCAGGCATTCTTCAGTGTGAGATGTTAAAGCAGCATCGTCAGCAAAGAGGAGTTCTCTGATGAGGACTTTCCGTACTTTGGACTTCGCTCTTAGACGGGCAAGGTTGAACAACCTGCCCCCTGATCTTGTGTGGAGGAAAATTCCTTCTTCAGAGGATTTGAACGCATGTGAAAGCAGCAGGGAGAAGAAAATCCCAAAAAGTGTGGGTGCGAGAACACAGCCCTGTTTCACACCACTCAGGATAGGAAAGGGCTATATAAATATAAATATAAATATAGCCATATAAATACCGTGGTTACAAGAGCAGGTCAGAGGCTAGGAATCCTGTGGCGAGTAACTCACCTCCTGACTCCCCAAAGCCTGTCCACCATCTACAAGGCACAAGTCAGGAATGTGATGGAATACTCTCCACTTGCCTGGATGGATGCAGCTCCAACAACACTCAAGAAGTTCGACACCATCCAGAACAAAGCAGCCCGCTTGATTGGCACCCCATCTACAAACATTCACTCCCTCTACCACCGCACACAGTAGCAGCAGTGTGTACCATCTATAAGATACACTGCAGCGACTCGGAATGCATCTCCTGCCTGCTCCTTTAAGCAGTCCACAGGAAACAACTGCTCTTACCCCTGCCAGTTGCTCATCCTTGCTGTCACTGGGTGCTGCTTTGCTGTTATCACTGTCTTTCATCCCTGTAGAAAAGAAATACAAGTTGACAGATGTTACTTATTCTCCATCCTTGCTGCATGCCCTATGTTTCCATGTCTCCTCCTGCCATAGGCTCATGGGTGTGAGCTCTCAACACACCAGAGACTCGAACCCCATAATCCAGGACCAACTCTCCCGGTGCCAGTTTGAGGGACTGCTGCACTGTCGAAGGGTCAGTACTGAGGGAGTGCTGCACTGTCGAAGGGTCAATACTGAGGGACTGCTGCACTGTCGAAGGGTCAGTACTGAGGGAGTGCCGTACTGTCGGAGGGTCAGTACTGAGGGAGCACCGCCCTGTCGGAGGGTCGGTACTGAGGGAGTGCTGCACTGTCGAAGGGTCGGTACTGAGGGAGTGCTGCACTGTCGAAGGGTCAGTACTGAGGGAGTGCTGCACTGTCGAAGGGTCAGTACTGAGGGAGTGCTGCACTGTCGGAGGGTCAGTACTGAGGGAGCGGGGCGCTGTCGGAGGGTCAGTACTGAGGGAGTGCCGTACTGTCGGAGGGTCAGTACTGAGGGAGAGCCGCGCTGTCGGAGGGTCAGTACTGAGGGAGCGGGGCGCTGTCGGAGGGTCAGTACTGAGGGAGCGGGGCGCTGTCGGAGGGTCAGTACTGAGGGAGCGGGGCGCTGTCGGAGGGTCAGTACTGAGGGAGTGCTACACTGTCGAAGGGTCAGTACTGAGGGACTGCTGCACTGTCGGAGGGTCAGTACTGAGGGAGCATTGCGCTGTCGGAGGGTCAGTACTGAGGGAGTGCTGCACTGTCGAAGGGTCGGTACTGAGGGAGTGCTGCACTGTCGAAGGGTCAGTACTGAGGGAGTGCTGCACTGTCGGAGGGTCAGTACTGAGGGAGCGGGGCGCTGTCGGAGGGTCAGTACTGAGGGAGTGCCGCACTGTCGGAGGGTCAGTACTGAGGGAGTGCCGCACTGTCGGAGGGTCAGTACTGAGGGAGCTCCGCACTGTCGGAGGGTCAGTACTGAGGGAGAGCTGCGCTGTCGGAGGGTCAGTACTGAGGGAGAGCCGCGCTGTCGGAGGGTCAGTACTGAGGGAGCGGGGCGCTGTCGGAGGGTCAGTACTGAGGGAGTGCTGCACTGTCGAAGGGTCAGTACTGAGGGACTGCTGCACTGTCAGAGGGTCAGTACTGAGGGAGCAGGGCGCTGTCGGAGGGTCAGTACTGAGGGAGTGCCGTACTGTCGGAGGGTCAGTACTGAGGGAGCGGGGCGCTGTCGGAGGGTCAGTACTGAGGGAGCGGGGCGCTGTCGGAGGGTCAGTACTGAGGGAGCGGGGCGCTGTCGGAGGGTCAGTACTGAGGGAGTGCTACACTGTCGAAGGGTCAGTACTGAGGGACTGCTGCACTGTCGGAGGGTCAGTACTGAGGGAGCATTGCGCTGTCGGAGGGTCAGTACTGAGGGAGTGCCGTACTGTCGGAGGGTCAGTACTGAGGGAGCGGGGCGCTGTCGGAGGGTCAGTACTGAGGGAGTGCCGCACTGTCGGAGGGTCAGTACTGAGGCAGTGCCGCACTGTCGGAGGGTCAGTACTGAGGGAGCTCCGCACTGTCGGAGGGTCAGTACTGAGGGAGCGGGGCGCTGTCGGAGGGTCAGTACTGAGGGAGTGCCGCACTGTCGGAGGGTCAGTACTGAGGGAGCGCCGCACTGTCGGAGGGTCAGTACTGAGGGAGCGCCGCACTGTCGGAGGGTCAATACTGAGGGAGCGCCGCACTGTCGGAGGGTCAGTACTGAGGGAGCGCCGCACTGTCGGAGGGTCAGTACTGAGGGAGCTCCGCACTGTCGGAGGGTCAGTACTGAGGGAGCGGGGCGCTGTCGGAGGGTCAGTACTGAGGGAGCGCCGCACTGTCGGAGGGTCAGTACTGAGGGAGCGCCGCACTGTCGGAGGGTCAATACTGAGGGAGCGCTGCACTGTCCGAGGCTTGCTAGACCATTTCAGAGGGCAGTCAAGAGTCAACCACATTGCTGTGGGTCTGGAGACACATGTAGGCCAGACCAGGTAAGTATGGCAGATTTCATTCCCTGAAAGACTTTAATGAATGAGTTGTGTTTGTACGACATTCGTGATAGTTTCATGGCACCATTATTGAGAATAGCTTTCAATTCCAGATTTTAAAAAAATGAATGAATTGAATTTAAATTCCACTAGCTGTAGGTCTCTTGGTTACTCGTCCAGTGACATTACCACTACCTCTCAGTCTCCTGCCCTTTTCATTATGTCGCTGCCATTTACCTGATCACCCCTGTTGTTGAATTATTTCAGGTTGGGAAGACCAAGGTTCATGTGTACAAGTTCCGAGAGGGTCAGGGGTTCGCTCGGTGCTCCCGGAGGTCAGCGGGCACCTTCAATAAGGAGCCTCCGCAATGCCTGATCAGGGAGTGGATTCTTTAAGGAGGTGTTACCTGGACTGCCTTACCTGCTTCTCGATTGTCCTGGACTCCTTCCTTTACTGTCAGCCTCGCAGCGCATCCCGATTGTGTGGTTCCCATGCTCTCATCTTTAGCTCGTACTGTGAGACAGAAGCAGGATGTTGTTAGTCCTTAAACTAGCTGAGTGACTGGCCCAGTGTCATTCATCCTGCATAAACCCAGTCCCAGTGGCAGCATCAAGCGCTCCTGGGATAGGTACAGGAGATGCAGTGTGGAGATCCCTCTACATCAGCCATCCTTCCCTCAAACACAGTGAAACCTATCTCGAGCTTGTGATGTGCCAGCTCTGATTGGGGATGTTTACCAATGTTCATAGCACAATCCCATCGAGGGATCCGAGAGCAGCAGATGCTTTGTTCTTGTGCAGTGCTCAAAAAAGGACAAACTTGTCCTAAAGACTGGGTTGTTTTTTGCTCAGGTTCCCACACATTTTGGAGTTGTCCCGCACGGCATGGCACAGTTCAACACGGTTCAGCAAGCACTGTGCAGAGGGTGCAGCACAGCAAAGGACGGCCCGGCACAGCAGGCTGTAAGCTGAGGCCAAGACAATACAAGGCCACCTTTTGGACCCTGGCACTAGTGTTGGAATAAAAACAAAGTGCTGGAAATACTCAGCAGGTCTGGCAGCATCTGTGGGGAGAGAAGCAAAGTTAACGTTTCAGGTCTG
This sequence comes from Heterodontus francisci, assembly GCF_036365525.1. Taxonomy (NCBI): domain Eukaryota; kingdom Metazoa; phylum Chordata; class Chondrichthyes; order Heterodontiformes; family Heterodontidae; genus Heterodontus; species Heterodontus francisci. The sequence goes on along the minus strand of NC_090404.1, from coordinate 497,350 downwards.
TGACCATTCAACAGTGTTGCAATGTTTACCAGCACATAGGTACTGGAGCATGGGAAGCCCAAGATCTTGAGAGTTTTTGACCTGGCCTTGGGAGGGCACAGGCTAATGAGGGAGGGCACAGGCTAATGAGTGACACCTTTTGCCACTGGACTGTCTAAATAATAGTAAGGTCATGGCTTTGCAGTAAAAAAAGTATGTATTTAAAAAGAAAAGGATTCCCTGGGTGGGAGAGGGAGATATTCGGCCAGAGGAGATTTGGGACCATCCCGCAGACGGACCCTGGCAGGAGAATGGGGTTTGCGGGGAGGGGGTGGGGGGGGGGGGGTGGGTGGAGGTGGGCGAGAGAAGGCTTATGCGAACCCCTATCGACTGGTGCGACCAGGGAGTGATTACCTGGAGATCAGAGTGTTATAGTAAGGCCTCTACTTTGATACTGCTGCCCAGACGTCAGCATGTGTCAAGATGCACTCATTTGGAGTAAAATAACAGCTGTGTCACCACCGAGTGTTATCATTTCGAACCATTTCAGAATTTGGGAAAAGGGTGAAGTGACTCCCTGTATCTCGAATTCCAACAAGTGGTCGGGCGTGATAAGACAGTTGTGTTTTTTTAAAATTTTACACAGTAGAAGTGGGACTTGATGCCAGGACACATGGCCCATCATCTTCGGGACAGTAGTGACATGGCTGGCGACCGAGTGTGGGTCATGGCGGTTTATACACCAGGGGACAGGGAGGTGTCGAACATCTTTCTGCCAGTGACTTGGTCTTGTTTCTTGCCAGTCCTGAGGAGGACTTGCACAAGAAAGTAGTTGATTGACTGACGCGGGCAAAGTTTAAATCAAAACAAAAGGAGGCGTCTATTGGTGTGTGCAACCCGCTGGTGCACAGAGGGCGGAGATTTGAGAGCGGAAAAGTTCGAGGAGGAGAAGGAAGAGTAAAATGAACTTTTTAACCACAGAACAGTGAAACATGAGATGTTGCAGGACACACTGAGTGACCTCAAAGGGAGATTGAGGTCCCAGATGGCATTAGTGAGGCGAGGGATTTCCACCCCTGGAAGGACAGTGAAAGCTGAGACCCTATCTAGAAAGTTAGCAACCATTAAAATTGGTGACTGTCCCATTGAAACAAACACCATGATGGGAAAGTTCACCTGGATTGACACACACCTGGAGGACGAAGATGGAGAAGGGGTGTTCTGGGGGCGAGGGGGGTGGGGTGGGTGGGCTGTACTTGACCCGGGATTAGGAGCCACTATCGAAGCTGCCGTGATGGCGACAGACACTTTCTGCCAAGGCACTGTTTCTTTTAGAAGATGCCAACACAGGACCACTGAGTGAAGTGCACGTTGTGTGAGGTGCCAGCCTGTGAACATCAACCGCTGAATAGCTGCCTAATTGACCTATTAAGGTTATTAAGAGAACGCGGTGCTGATGAGGCCCCGATCTTTACATATCGATCCCCTCCCGTCTCTTCACATTTCTCTCTGCACAGATTATTGGCATTTCAATTAGTGCACGCCTGCTCTTTCACACAGCAACGATAAAACTTGAGGGGCTTTCTCTCTGCACTGCTACTGATAGACTCCAGACACTAAGCAGTGCAGACTATCTCAAATCAATTACACAGCCAACAGTCTGATCCCGGGTCCATTAAGAGGCAGGGAGACAGAGAGAGAGAGAGAGAGCTTAGACCACATCAGTCTGCAAACACTGGGATGCAAATCAATTGAGACACAGAGGAGTGATTGACTGGACGGAGATATCAGGGTCATCATTGGCCCTGTTTAACAAACATACAAATTCATTACAGACAGCAATTGACAGCTTTATTCAGTCTGCTGTCATTGACAGAAGAGGGGCTGGAATTGAATCTTTCCAGACCTAAAACCTCCACCGTCTCACATCGACATCCATGGAACCTTTAAAGTGTGTACTGATGGGTGTTTACACTGCAGTCTATATCCCTATTACAGTGTGTACTGATGGGTGTTTACACTGCAGTCTATATCCCTATTACAGTGAGTACTGATGGGTGTTTACACTGCAGTCTATATCCCTATTACAGTGAGTACTGATGGATGTTTACACTGCAGTCTATATCCCTATTACAGTGTGTACTGACGGGTGTTTACACTGCAGTCTATATCCCTATTACAGTGTGTACTGATGGGTGCTTACACTGCAGTCTATATCCCTATTACAGTGTGTACTGATGGGTGCTTACACTGCAGTCTATATCCCTATTACAGTGTGTACTGATGGGTGCTTACACTGCAGTCTATATCCCTATTACACTGCGTACTGATGGGTGCTTACACTGCAGTCTATATCCCTATTACAGTGAGTACTGATGGGTGTTTACACTGCAGTCTATATCCCTATTACAGTGTGTACTGATGGGTGTTTACACTGCAGTCTATATCCCTATTACAGTGTGTACTGATGGGTGCTTACACTGCAGTCTATATCCCTATTACAGTGAGTACTGATGGGTGTTTACAATGCAGTCTATATCCCTATTACAGTGTGTACTGATGGGTGTTTACACTGCAGTCTATATCCCTATTACACTGTGTACTGATGGGTGTTTACACTGCAGTCTATATCCCTATTACACTGTGTACTGATGGGTGTTTGCACTGCAGTCTATATCCCTATTACACTGTGTACTGATGGGTGTTTACACTGCAGTCTATATCCCTATTACAGTGTGTACTGATGGGTGTTTACACTGCAGTCTATATCCCTATTACACTGTGTACTGATGGGTGTTTACACTGCAGTCTATATCCCTATTACACTGTGTACTGACGGGTGTTTACACTGCAGTCTATATCCCTATTACAGTGTGTACTGATGGGTGTTTACACTGCAGTCTATATCCCTATTACAGTGTGTACTGATGGATGTTTACACTGCAGTCTATATCCCTATTACACTGTGTACTGATGGGTGTTTACACTGCAGTCTATATCCCTATTAGTGTGTACTGATGGGTGCTTACACTGCAGTCTATATCCCTATTACAGTGTGTACTGATGGGTGTTTACACTGCAGTCTATATCCCTATTACACTGTGTACTGATGGGTGTTTACACTGCAGTCTATATCCCTATTACAGTGAGTACTGATGGGTGTTTACACTGCAGTCTATATCCCTATTACAGTGAGTACTGATGGGTGTTTACACTGCAGTCTATATCCCTATTACACTGTGTACTGATGGGTGCTTACACTGCAGTCTATATCCCTATTACAGTGTGTACTGATAGGTGTTTACACTGCAGTCTATATCCCTATTACAGTGAGTACTGATGGGTGTTTACACTGCAGTCTATATCCCTATTACACTGTGTACTGATGGGTGTTTACACTGCAGTCTATATCCCTATTACACTGTGTACTGATGGGTGTTTACACTGCAGTCTATATCCCTATTACACTGTGTACTGATGGGTGTTTACACTGCAGTCTATATTCCTATTACACTGTGTACTGATGGGTGTTTACACTAGTCTATATCCCTATTACAGTGTGTACTGATGGGTGTTTACACTGCAGTCTACATCCCTATTATACTGTGTACTGATGGGTGTTTACACTGCAGTCTATATCCCTATTACAGTGTGTACTGATGGGTGTTAACACTGCAGTCTATATCCCTATTACACTGCGTACTGATGGGTGTTTACACTGCAGTCTATATCCCTATTACAGTGCGTACTGACGGGTGTTTACACTGCAGTCTATATCCCTATTACACTGTGTACTGATGGGTGTTTACACTGCAGTCTATATCCCTATTACACTGTGTACTGATGGGTGTTTACACTGCAGTCTATATCCCTATTACACTGTGTACTGATGGGTGTTTACACTGCAGTCTATATTCCTATTACACTGTGTACTGATGGGTGTTTACACTGCAGTCTATATCCCTATTACAGTGTGTACTGATGGGTGTTTACACTGCAGTCTACATCCCTATGATACTGTGTACTGATGGGTGTTTACACTGCAGTCTATATCCCTATTACAGTGTGTACTGATGGGTGTTAACACTGCAGTCTATATCCCTATTACACTGCGTACTGACGGGTGTTTACACTGCAGTCTATATCCCTATTACAGTGCGTACTGACGGGTGTTTACACTGCAGTCTATATCCCTATTACAGTGCGTACTGATGGGTGTTTACGCTGCAGTCTATATCCCTATTACAGTGCGTACTGACGGGTGTTTACACTGCAGTCTATATCCCTATTACAGTGCGTACTGACGGGTGTTTACACTGCAGTCTATATCCCTATTACAGTGCGTACTGACGGGTGTTTACACTGCAGTCTATATCACTATTACAGTGCGTACTGACGGGTGTTTACACTGCAGTCTATATCCCTATTACAGTGCGTACTGACGGGTGTTTACACTGCAGTCTATATCCCTATTACAGTGCGTACTGACGGGTGTTTACACTGCAGTCTATATCCCTATTACAGTGAGTGCTGATGGGTGTTTACACTGCAGTCTATATCCCTATTACAGTGAGTACTGATGGGTGTTTACACTGCAGTCTATATCCCTATTACAGTGTGTACTGATGGGTGTTTACACTGCAGTCTATATCCCTATTACAGTGTGTACTGATGGGTGTTTACACTGCAGTCTATATCCCTATTACAGTGTGTACTGATGGGTGCTTACACTGCAGTCTATATCCCTATTACAGTGAGTACTGATGGGTGTTTACAATGCAGTCTATATCCCTATTACAGTGTGTACTGATGGGTGTTTACACTGCAGTCTATATCCCTATTACACTGTGTACTGATGGGTGTTTACACTGCAGTCTATATCCCTATTACACTGTGTACTGATGGGTGTTTGCACTGCAGTCTATATCCCTATTACACTGTGTACTGATGGGTGTTTACACTGCAGTCTATATCCCTATTACAGTGTGTACTGATGGGTGTTTACACTGCAGTCTATATCCCTATTACACTGTGTACTGATGGGTGTTTACACTGCAGTCTATATCCCTATTACACTGTGTACTGACGGGTGTTTACACTGCAGTCTATATCCCTATTACAGTGTGTACTGATGGGTGTTTACACTGCAGTCTATATCCCTATTACAGTGTGTACTGATGGATGTTTACACTGCAGTCTATATCCCTATTACACTGTGTACTGATGGGTGTTTACACTGCAGTCTATATCCCTATTAGTGTGTACTGATGGGTGCTTACACTGCAGTCTATATCCCTATTACAGTGTGTACTGATGGGTGTTTACACTGCAGTCTATATCCCTATTACACTGTGTACTGATGGGTGTTTACACTGCAGTCTATATCCCTATTACAGTGAGTACTGATGGGTGTTTACACTGCAGTCTATATCCCTATTACAGTGAGTACTGATGGGTGTTTACACTGCAGTCTATATCCCTATTACACTGTGTACTGATGGGTGCTTACACTGCAGTCTATATCCCTATTACAGTGTGTACTGATAGGTGTTTACACTGCAGTCTATATCCCTATTACAGTGAGTACTGATGGGTGTTTACACTGCAGTCTATATCCCTATTACACTGTGTACTGATGGGTGTTTACACTGCAGTCTATATCCCTATTACACTGTGTACTGATGGGTGTTTACACTGCAGTCTATATCCCTATTACACTGTGTACTGATGGGTGTTTACACTGCAGTCTATATTCCTATTACACTGTGTACTGATGGGTGTTTACACTAGTCTATATCCCTATTACAGTGTGTACTGATGGGTGTTTACACTGCAGTCTACATCCCTATTATACTGTGTACTGATGGGTGTTTACACTGCAGTCTATATCCCTATTACAGTGTGTACTGATGGGTGTTAACACTGCAGTCTATATCCCTATTACACTGCGTACTGATGGGTGTTTACACTGCAGTCTATATCCCTATTACAGTGCGTACTGACGGGTGTTTACACTGCAGTCTATATCCCTATTACACTGTGTACTGATGGGTGTTTACACTGCAGTCTATATCCCTATTACACTGTGTACTGATGGGTGTTTACACTGCAGTCTATATCCCTATTACACTGTGTACTGATGGGTGTTTACACTGCAGTCTATATTCCTATTACACTGTGTACTGATGGGTGTTTACACTGCAGTCTATATCCCTATTACAGTGTGTACTGATGGGTGTTTACACTGCAGTCTACATCCCTATGATACTGTGTACTGATGGGTGTTTACACTGTAGTCTATATCCCTATTACAGTGTGTACTGATGGGTGTTAACACTGCAGTCTATATCCCTATTACACTGCGTACTGACGGGTGTTTACACTGCAGTCTATATCCCTATTACAGTGCGTACTGACGGGTGTTTACACTGCAGTCTATATCCCTATTACAGTGCGTACTGATGGGTGTTTACGCTGCAGTCTATATCCCTATTACAGTGCGTACTGACGGGTGTTTACACTGCAGTCTATATCCCTATTACAGTGCGTACTGACGGGTGTTTACACTGCAGTCTATATCCCTATTACAGTGCGTACTGACGGGTGTTTACACTGCAGTCTATATCACTATTACAGTGCGTACTGACGGGTGTTTACACTGCAGTCTATATCCCTATTACAGTGCGTACTGACGGGTGTTTACACTGCAGTCTATATCCCTATTACAGTGCGTACTGACGGGTGTTTACACTGCAGTCTATATCCCTATTACAGTGAGTACTGATGGGTGTTTACACTGCAGTCTATATCCCTATTACAGTGAGTACTGATGGGTGTTTACACTGCAGTCTATATCCCTATTACAGTGTGTACTGATGGGTGTTTACACTGCAGTCTATATCCCTATTACAGTGTGTCCTGATGGGTGCTTACACTGCAGTCTATATCCCTATTACAGTGAGTACTGATGGGTGTTTACACTGCAGTCTATATCCCTATTACAGTGTGTACTGATGGGTGTTTACACTGCAGTCTATATCCCTATTACACTGTGTACTGATGGGTGTTTACACTGCAGTCTATATCCCTATTACACTGTGTACTGATGGGTGTTTACACTGCAGTCTATATCCCTATTACACTGTGTACTGATGGGTGTTTACACTGCAGTCTATATCCCTATTACAGTGTGTACTGATGGGTGTTTACACTGCAGTCTATATCCCTATTACACTGTGTACTGATGGGTGTTTACACTGCAGTCTATATCCCTATTACACTGTGTACTGACGGGTGTTTACACTGCAGTCTATATCCCTATTACAGTGTGTACTGATGGGTGTTTACACTGCAGTCTATATCCCTATTACAGTGTGTACTGATGGATGTTTACACTGCAGTCTATATCCCTATTACACTGTGTACTGATGGGTGTTTACACTGCAGTCTATATCCCTATTACAGTGTGTACTGATGGGTGCTTACACTGCAGTCTATATCTCTATTACAGTGTGTACTGATGGGTGTTTACACTGAAGTCTATATCCCTATTACACTGTGTACTGATGGGTGTTTACACTGCAGTCTATATCCCTATTACACTGTGTACTGATGGGTGTTTACACTGCAGTCTATATCCCTATTACAGTGAGTACTGATGGGTGTTTACACTGCAGTCTATATTCCTATTACACTGTGTACTGATGGGTGTTTACACTAGTCTATATCCCTATTACAGTGTGTACTGATGGGTGTTTGCACTGCAGTCTACATCCCTATTATACTGTGTACTGATGGGTGTTTACACTGCAGTCTATATCCCTATTACAGTGTGTACTGATGGGTGTTAACACTGCAGTCTATATCCCTATTACACTGCGTACTGATGGGTGTTTACACTGCAGTCTATATCCCTATTACAGTGCGTACTGACGGGTGTTTACACTGCAGTCTATATCCCTATTACACTGTGTACTGATGGGTGTTTACACTGCAGTCTATATCCCTATTACACTGTGTACTGATGGGTGTTTACACTGCAGTCTATATTCCTATTACACTGTGTACTGATGGGTGTTTACACTGCAGGCTATATCCCTATTACAGTGTGTACTGATGGGTGTTTACACTGCAGTCTACATCCCTATTATACTGTGTACTGATGGGTGTTTACACTGCAGTCTATATCCCTATTACAGTGCGTACTGACGGGTGTTTACACTGCAGTCTATATCCCTATTACAGTGCGTACTGACGGGTGTTTACACTGCAGTCTATATCCCTATTACAGTGCGTACTGACGGGTGTTTACACTGCAGTCTATATCCCTATTACAGTGTGTGCTGACGGGTGTTTACACTGCAGTCTATATCCCTATTACAGTGTGTACTGATGGGTGCTTACACTGCAGTCTATATCCCTATTACAGTGTGTACTGATGGGTGCTTACACTGCAGTCTATATCCCTATTACAGTGTGTACTGATGGGTGCTTACACTGCAGTCTATATCCCTATTACACTGCGTACTGATGGGTGCTTACACTGCAGTCTATATCCCTATTACAGTGAGTACTGATGGGTGTTTACACTGCAGTCTATATCCCTATTACAGTGTGTACTGATGGGTGTTTACACTGCAGTCTATATCCCTATTACAGTGTGTACTGATGGGTGCTTACACTGCAGTCTATATCCCTATTACAGTGAGTACTGATGGGTGTTTACAATGCAGTCTATATCCCTATTACAGTGTGTACTGATGGGTGTTTACACTGCAGTCTATATCCCTATTACACTGTGTACTGATGGGTGTTTACACTGCAGTCTATATCCCTATTACACTGTGTACTGATGGGTGTTTACACTGCAGTCTATATCCCTATTACACTGTGTACTGATGGGTGTTTACACTGCAGTCTATATCCCTATTACACTGTGTACTGATGGGTGTTTACACTGCAGTCTATATCCCTATTACACTGTGTACTGACGGGTGTTTACACTGCAGTCTATATCCCTATTACAGTGTGTACTGATGGGTGTTTACACTGCAGTCTATATCCCTATTACAGTGTGTACTGATGGATGTTTACACTGCAGTCTATATCCCTATTACACTGTGTACTGATGGGTGTTTACACTGCAGTCTATATCCCTATTAGTGTGTACTGATGGGTGCTTACACTGCAGTCTATATCCCTATTACAGTGTGTACTGATGGGTGTTTACACTGCAGTCTATATCCCTATTACACTGTGTACTGATGGGTGTTTACACTGCAGTCTATATCCCTATTACAGTGAGTACTGATGGGTGTTTACACTGCAGTCTATATCCCTATTACAGTGAGTACTGATGGGTGTTTACACTGCAGTCTATATCCCTATTACACTGTGTACTGATGGGTGCTTACACTGCAGTCTATATCCCTATTACAGTGTGTACTGATAGGTGTTTACACTGCAGTCTATATCCCTATTACAGTGAGTACTGATGGGTGTTTACACTGCAGTCTATATCCCTATTACACTGTGTACTGATGGGTGTTTACACTGCAGTCTATATCCCTATTACACTGTGTACTGATGGGTGTTTACACTGCAGTCTATATCCCTATTACACTGTGTACTGATGGGTGTTTACACTGCAGTCTATATTCCTATTACACTGTGTACTGATGGGTGTTTACACTAGTCTATATCCCTATTACAGTGTGTACTGATGGGTGTTTACACTGCAGTCTACATCCCTATTATACTGTGTACTGATGGGTGTTTACACTGCAGTCTATATCCCTATTACAGTGTGTACTGATGGGTGTTTACACTGCAGTCTACATCCCTATTATACTGTGTACTGATGGGTGTTTACACTGCAGTCTATATCCCTATTACAGTGTGTACTGATGGGTGTTTACACTGCAGTCTACATCCCTATTATACTGTGTACTGATGGGTGTTTACACTAGTCTATATCCCTATTACAGTGTGTACTGATGGGTGTTTACACTGCAGTCTACATCCCTATTATACTGTGTACTGATGGGTGTTTACACTGCAGTCTATATCCCTATTACAGTGTGTACTGATGGGTGTTTACACTGCAGTCTACATCCCTATTATACTGTGTACTGATGGGTGTTTACACTGCAGTCTATATCCCTATTACAGTGTGTACTGATGGGTGTTTACACTGCAGTCTATATCCCTATTACAGTGTGTACTGATGGGTGTTTACACTGCAGTCTATATCCCTATTACACTGCGTACTGATGGGTGTTTACACTGCAGTCTATATCCCTATTACAGTGCGTACTGACGGGTGTTTACACTGCAGTCTATATCCCTATTACACTGTGTACTGATGGGTGTTTACACTGCAGTCTATATCCCTATTACACTGTGTACTGATGGGTGTTTACACTGCAGTCTATATCCCTATTACACTGTGTACTGATGGGTGTTTACACTGCAGTCTATATTCCTATTACACTGTGTACTGATGGGTGTTTACACTGCAGTCTATATCCCTATTACAGTGTGTACTGATGGGTGTTTACACTGCAGTCTACATCCCTATGATACTGTGTACTGATGGGTGTTTACACTGCAGTCTATATCCCTATTACAGTGTGTACTGATGGGTGTTAACACTGCAGTCTATATCCCTATTACACTGCGTACTGACGGGTGTTTACACTGCAGTCTATATCCCTATTACAGTGCGTACTGACGGGTGTTTACACTGCAGTCTATATCCCTATTACAGTGCGTACTGATGGGTGTTTACACTGCAGTCTATATCCCTATTACAGTGCGTACTGACGGGTGTTTACACTGCAGTCTATATCCCTATTACAGTGCGTACTGACGGGTGTTTACACTGCAGTCTATATCCCTATTACAGTGCGTACTGACGGGTGTTTACACTGCAGTCTATATCCCTATTACAGTGCGTACTGACGGGTGTTTACACTGCAGTCTATATCCCTATTACAGTGCGTACTGACGGGTGTTTACACTGCAGTCTATATCCCTATTACAGTGCGTACTGACGGGTGTTTACACTGCAGTCTATATCCCTATTACAGTGAATACTGATGGGTGTTTACACTGCAGTCTATATCCCTATTACAGTGAGTACTGATGGGTGTTTACACTGCAATCTATATCCCTATTACAGTGTGTACTGATGGGTGTTTACACTGCAGTCTATATCCCTATTACAGTGTGTACTGATGGGTGTTTACACTGCAGTCTACATCCCTATTACAGTGTGTACTGATGGGTGTTTACACTGCAGTCTATATCCCTATTACAGTGTGTCCTGATGGGTGCTTACACTGCAGTCTATATCCCTATTACAGTGAGTACTGATGGGTGTTTACACTGCAGTCTATATCCCTATTACAGTGTGTACTGATGGGTGTTTACACTGCAGTCTATATCCCTATTACACTGTGTACTGATGGGTGTTTACACTGCATTCTATATCCCTATTACACTGTGTACTGATGGGTGTTTACACTGCAGTCTATATCCCTATTACACTGTGTACTGATGGGTGTTTACACTGCAGTCTATATCCCTATTACAGTGTGTACTGATGGGTGTTTACACTGCAGTCTATATCCCTATTACACTGTGTACTGATGGGTGTTTACACTGCAGTCTATATCCCTATTACACTGTGTACTGACGGGTGTTTACACTGCAGTCTATATCCCTATTACAGTGTGTACTGATGGGTGTTTACACTGCAGTCTATATCCCTATTACAGTGTGTACTGATGGATGTTTACACTGCAGTCTATATCCCTATTACACTGTGTACTGATGGGTGTTTACACTGCAGTCTATATCCCTATTAGTGTGTACTGATGGGTGCTTACACTGCAGTCTATATCTCTATTACAGTGTGTACTGATGGGTGTTTACACTGCAGTCTATATCCCTATTACACTGTGTACTGATGGGTGTTTACACTGCAGTCTATATCCCTATTACACTGTGTACGGATGGGTGTTTACACTGCAGTCTATATCCCTATTACAGTGAGTACTGATGGGTGTTTACACTGCAGTCTATATTCCTATTACACTGTGTACTGATGGGTGTTTACACTAGTCTATATCCCTATTACAGTGTGTACTGATGGGTGTTTGCACTGCAGTCTACATCCCTATTATACTGTGTACTGATGGGTGTTTACACTGCAGTCTATATCCCTATTACAGTGTGTACTGATGGGTGTTAACACTGCAGTCTATATCCCTATTACACTGCGTACTGATGGGTGTTTACACTGCAGTCTATATCCCTATTACAGTGCGTACTGACGGGTGTTTACACTGCAGTCTATATCCCTATTACACTGTGTACTGATGGGTGTTTACACTGCAGTCTATATCCCTATTACACTGTGTACTGATGGGTGTTTACACTGCAGTCTATATCCCTATTACACTGTGTACTGATGGGTGTTTACACTGCAGTCTATATTCCTATTACACTGTGTACTGATGGGTGTTTACACTGCAGGCTATATCCCTATTACAGTGTGTACTGATGGGTGTTTACACTGCAGTCTACATCCCTATTATACTGTGTACTGATGGGTGTTTACACTGCAGTCTATATCCCTATTACAGTGTGTACTGATGGGTGTTTACACTGCAGTCTATATCCCTATTACAGTGTGTACTGATGGGTGTTAACACTGCAGTCTATATCCCTATTACACTGCGTACTGATGGGTGTTTACACTGCAGTCTATATCCCTATTACAGTGCGTACTGATGGGTGTTTACACTGCAGTCTATATCCCTATTACAGTGCGTACTGACGGGTGTTTACACTGCAGTCTATATCCCTATTACAGTGCGTACTGACGGGTGTTTACACTGCAGTCTATATCCCTATTACAGTGCGTACTGACGGGTGTTTACACTGCAGTCTATATCCCTATTACAGTGCGTACTGACGGGTGTTTACACTGCAGTCTATATCCCTATTACAGTGCGTACTGACGGGTGTTTACACTGCAGTCTATATCCCTATTACAGTGAGTACTGATGGGTGTTTACACTGCAGTCTATATCCCTATTACAGTGTGTACTGATGGGTGTTTACACTGCAGTCTATATCCCTATTACAGTGTGTACTGATGGGTGCTTACACTGCAGTCTATATCCCTATTACAGTGAGTACTGATGGGTGTTTACACTGCAGTCTATATCCCTATTACAGTGTGTACTGATGGGTGCTTACACTGCAGTCTATATCCATATTACAGTGTGTACTGATGGGTGTTTACAATGCAGTCTATATCCCTATTACAGTGTGTACTGATGGGTGTTTACACTGCAGTCTATATCCCTATTACACTGTGTACTGATGGGTGTTTACACTGCAGTCTATATCCCTATTACACTGTGTACTGATGGGTGTTTACACTGCAGTCTATATCCCTATTACACTGTGTACTGATGGGTGTTTACACTGCAGTCTATATCCCTATTACAGTGTGTACTGATGGGTGTTTACACTGCAGTCTATATCCCTATTACACTGTGTACTGATGGGTGTTTACACTGCAGTCTATATCCCTATTAGTGTGTACTGATGGGTGTTTACACTGCAGTCTATATCCCTATTACAGTGTGTACTGATGGATGTTTACACTGCAGTCTATATCCCTATTACACTGTGTACTGATGGGTGTTTACACTGCAGTCTATATCCCTATTAGTGTGTACTGATGGGTGCTTACACTGCAGTCTATATCCCTATTACAGTGTGTACTGATGGGTGTTTACACTGCAGTCTATATCCCTATTACACTGTGTACTGATGGGTGTTTACACTGCAGTCTATATCCCTATTACAGTGAGTACTGATGGGTGTTTACACTGCAGTCTATATCCCTATTACAGTGAGTACTGATGGGTGTTTACACTGCAGTCTATATCCCTATTACACTGTGTACTGATGGGTGCTTACACTGCAGTCTATATCCCTATTACAGTGTGTACTGATAGGTGTTTACACTGCAGTCTATATCCCTATTACAGTGAGTACTGATGGGTGTTTACACTGCAGTCTATATCCCTATTACACTGTGTACTGATGGGTGTTTACACTGCAGTCTATATCCCTATTACACTGTGTACTGATGGGTGTTTACACTGCAGTCTATATCCCTATTACACTGTGTACTGATGGGTGTTTACACTGCAGTCCATATTCCTATTACACTGTGTACTGATGGGTGTTTACACTAGTCTATATCCCTATTACAGTGTGTACTGATGGGTGTTTACACTGCAGTCTATATCCCTATTACACTGTGTACTGATTGGTGTTTACACTGCAGTCTATATCCCTATTACAGTGTGTACTGATGGGTGTTTACACTGCAGTCTATATCCCTATTACAGTGTGTACTGATGGGTGTTTACACTGCAGTCTACATCCCTATTATACTGTGTACTGATGGGTGTTTACACTGCAGTCTATATCCCTATTACAGTGTGTACTGATGGGTGTTAACACTGCAGTCTATATCCCTATTACACTGCGTACTGATGGGTGTTTACACTGCAGTCTATATCCCTATTACAGTGCGTACTGACGGGTGTTTACACTGCAGTCTATATCCCTATTACACTGTGTACTGATGGGTGTTTACACTGCAGTCTATATCCCTATTACACTGTGTACTGATGGGTGTTTACACTGCAGTCTATATCCCTATTACACTGTGTACTGATGGGTGTTTACACTGCAGTCTATATTCCTATTACACTGTGTACTGATGGGTGTTTACACTGCAGGCTATATCCCTATTACAGTGTGTACTGATGGGTGTTTACACTGCAGTCTACATCCCTATTATACTGTGTACTGATGGGTGTTTACACTGCAGTCTATATCCCTATTACAGTGTGTACTGATGGGTGTTTACACTGCAGTCTATATCCCTATTACAGTGTGTACTGATGGGTGTTAACACTGCAGTCTATATCCCTATTACACTGCGTACTGATGGGTGTTTACACTGCAGTCTATATCCCTATTACAGTGCGTACTGATGGGTGTTTACACTGCAGTCTATATCCCTATTACAGTGCGTACTGACGGGTGTTTACACTGCAGTCTATATCCCTATTACAGTGCGTACTGACGGGTGTTTACACTGCAGTCTATATCCCTATTACAGTGCGTACTGACGGGTGTTTACACTGCAGTCTATATCCCTATTACAGTGCGTACTGACGGGTGTTTACACTGCAGTCTATATCCCTATTACAGTGCGTACTGACGGGTGTTTACACTGCAGTCTATATCCCTATTACAGTGAGTACTGATGGGTGTTTACACTGCAGTCTATATCCCTATTACAGTGTGTACTGATGGGTGTTTACACTGCAGTCTATATCCCTATTACAGTGTGTACTGATGGGTGCTTACACTGCAGTCTATATCCCTATTACAGTGAGTACTGATGGGTGTTTACACTGCAGTCTATATCCCTATTACAGTGTGTACTGATGGGTGCTTACACTGCAGTCTATATCCCTATTACAGTGTGTACTGATGGGTGTTTACAATGCAGTCTATATCCCTATTACAGTGTGTACTGATGGGTGTTTACACTGCAGTCTATATCCCTATTACACTGTGTACTGATGGGTGTTTACACTGCAGTCTATATCCCTATTACACTGTGTACTGATGGGTGTTTACACTGCAGTCTATATCCCTATTACACTGTGTACTGATGGGTGTTTACACTGCAGTCTATATCCCTATTACAGTGTGTACTGATGGGTGTTTACACTGCAGTCTATATCCCTATTACACTGTGTACTGATGGGTGTTTACACTGCAGTCTATATCCCTATTAGTGTGTACTGATGGGTGTTTACACTGCAGTCTATATCCCTATTACAGTGTGTACTGATGGATGTTTACACTGCAGTCTATATCCCTATTACACTGTGTACTGATGGGTGTTTACACTGCAGTCTATATCCCTATTAGTGTGTACTGATGGGTGCTTACACTGCAGTCTATATCCCTATTACAGTGTGTACTGATGGGTGTTTACACTGCAGTCTATATCCCTATTACACTGTGTACTGATGGGTGTTTACACTGCAGTCTATATCCCTATTACAGTGAGTACTGATGGGTGTTTACACTGCAGTCTATATCCCTATTACAGTGAGTACTGATGGGTGTTTACACTGCAGTCTATATCCCTATTACACTGTGTACTGATGGGTGCTTACACTGCAGTCTATATCCCTATTACAGTGTGTACTGATAGGTGTTTACACTGCAGTCTATATCCCTATTACAGTGAGTACTGATGGGTGTTTACACTGCAGTCTATATCCCTATTACACTGTGTACTGATGGGTGTTTACACTGCAGTCTATATCCCTATTACACTGTGTACTGATGGGTGTTTACACTGCAGTCTATATCCCTATTACACTGTGTACTGATGGGTGTTTACACTGCAGTCCATATTCCTATTACACTGTGTACTGATGGGTGTTTACACTAGTCTATATCCCTATTACAGTGTGTACTGATGGGTGTTTACACTGCAGTCTATATCCCTATTACACTGTGTACTGATTGGTGTTTACACTGCAGTCTATATCCCTATTACAGTGTGTACTGATGGGTGTTTACACTGCAGTCTATATCCCTATTACAGTGTGTACTGATGGGTGTTTACACTGCAGTCTACATCCCTATTATACTGTGTACTGATGGGTGTTTACACTGCAGTCTATATCCCTATTACAGTGTGTACTGATGGGTGTTAACACTGCAGTCTATATCCCTATTACACTGCGTACTGATGGGTGTTTACACTGCAGTCTATATCCCTATTACAGTGCGTACTGACGGGTGTTTACACTGCAGTCTATATCCCTATTACACTGTGTACTGATGGGTGTTTACACTGCAGTCTATATCTCTATTACACTGTGTACTGATGGGTGTTTACACTGCAGTCTATATCCCTATTACACTGTGTACTGATGGGTGTTTACACTGCAGTCTATATTCCTATTACACTGTGTACTGATGGGTGTTTACACTGCAGTCTATATCCCTATGATACTGTGTACTGACGGGTGTTTACACTGCAGTCTATATCCCTATTACAGTGTGTACTGATGGGTGTTAACACTGCAGTCTATATCCCTATTACACTGCGTACTGATGGGTGTTTACACTGCAGTCTATATCCCTATTACAGTGCGTACTGACGGGTGTTTACACTGCAGTCTATATCCCTATTACAGTGCGTACTGATGGGTGTTTACACTGCAGTCTATATCCCTATTACAGTGCGTACTGACGGGTGTTTACACTGCAGTCTATATCCCTATTACAGTGCGTACTGACGGGTGTTTACACTGCAGTCTATATCCCTATTACAGTGCGTACTGACGGGTGTTTACACTGCAGTCTATATCCCTATTACAGTGCGTACTGACGGGTGTTTACACTGCAGTCTATATCCCTATTACAGTGCGTACTGACGGGTGTTTACACTGCAGTCTATATCCCTATTACAGTGAGTACTGATGGGTGTTTACACTGCAGTCTATATCCCTATTACAGTGTGTACTGATGGGTGTTTACACTGCAGTCTATATCCCTATTACACTGTGTACTGATGGGTGTTTACACTGCAGTCTATATCCCTATTACAGTGAGTACTGATGGGTGTTTACACTGCAGTCTATATCCCTATTACAGTGAGTACTGATGGGTGTTTACACTGCAGTCTATATCCCTATTACACTGTGTACTGATGGGTGCTTACACTGCAGTCTATATCCCTATTACAGTGTGTACTGATGGGTGTTTACACTGCAGTCTATATCCCTATTACAGTGAGTACTGATGGGTGTTTACACTGCAGTCTATATCCCTATTACACTGTGTACTGATGGGTGTTTACACTGCAGTCTATATCCCTATTACACTGTGTACTGATGGGTGTTTACACTGCAGTCTATATCCCTATTACAGTGAGTACTGATGGGTGTTTACACTGCAGTCTATATTCTTATTACACTGTGTACTGATGGGTGTTTACACTAGTCTATATCCCTATTACAGTGTGTACTGATGGGTGTTTGCACTGCAGTCTACATCCCTATTATACTGTGTACTGATGGGTGTTTACACTGCAGTCTATATCCCTATTACAGTGCGTACTGATGGGTGTTTACACTGCAGTCTATATCCCTATTACAGTGCGTACTGACGGGTGTTTACACTGCAGTCTATATCCCTATTACAGTGCGTATTGACGGGTGTTTACACTGCAGTCTATATCCCTATTACAGTGCGTACTGACGGGTGTTTACACTGCAGTCTATATCCCTATTACAGTGCGTACTGACGGGTGTTTACACTGCAGTCTATATCCCTATTACAGTGAGTACTGATGGGTGTTTACACTGCAGTCTATATCCCTATTACAGTGTGTACTGATGGGTGTTTACACTGCAGTCTATATCCCTATTACAGTGTGTACTGATGGGTGCTTACACTGCAGTCTATATCCCTATTACAGTGAGTACTGATGGGTGTTTACACTGCAGTCTATATCCCTATTACAGTGTGTACTGATGGGTGTTTACACTGCAGTCTATATCCCTCTTACAGTGTGTACTGATGGGTGCTTACACTGCAGTCTATATCCCTATTACAGTGAGTACTGATGGGTGTTTACAATGCAGTCTATATCCCTATTACAGTGCGTACTGACGGGTGTTTACACTGCAGTCTATATCCCTATTACACTGTGTACTGATGGGGGTTTACACTGCAGTCTATATCCCTATTACACTGTGTACTGATGGGTGTTTACACTGCAGTCTATATCCCTATTACACTGTGTACTGATGGGTGTTTACACTGCAGTCTATATCCCTATTAGTGTGTACTGATGGGTGCTTACACTGCAGTCTATATCCCTATTACAGTGTGTACTGATGGGTGTTTACACTGCAGTCTATATCCCTATTACACTGTGTACTGATGGGTGTTTACACTGCAGTCTATATCCCTATTACAGTGAGTACTGATGGGTGTTTACACTGCAGTCTATATCCCTATTACAGTGAGTACTGATGGGTGTTTACACTGCAGTCTATATCCCTATTACACTGTGTAATGATGGGTGCTTACACTGCAGTCTATATCCCTATTACAGTGTGTACTGATAGGTGTTTACACTGCAGTCTATATCCCTATTACAGTGAGTACTGATGGGTGTTTACACTGCAGTCTATATCCCTATTACACTGTGTACTGATGGGTGTTTACACTGCAGTCTATATCCCTATTACACTGTGTACTGATGGGTGTTTACACTGCAGTCTCTATCCCTATTACACTGTGTACTGATGGGTGTTTACACTGCAGTCTATATTCCTATTACACTGTGTACTGATGGGTGTTTACACTGCAGTCTATATCCCTATTACACTGTGTACTGATGGGTGTTTACACTGAAGTCTATATTCCTATTACAGTGTGTACTGATGGGTGTTTACACTGCAGTCTATATCCCTATTACAGTGTGTACTGATGGGTGTTTATACTGCAGTCTACATCCCTATGATACTGTGTACTGATGGGTGTTTACACTGCAGTCTATATCCCTATTACAGTGTGTACTGATGGGTGTTTATACTGCAGTCTACATCCCTATGATACTGTGTACTGATGGGTGTTTACACTGCAGTCTATATCCCTATTACAGTGCGTACTGACGGGTGTTTACACTGCAGTCTATATCCCTATTACACTGTGTACTGATGGGTGTTTACACTGCAGTCTATATCCCTATTACACTGTGTACTGATGGGTGTTTACACTGCAGTCTATATTCCTATTACAGTGTGTACTGATGGGTGTTTACACTGCAGTCTATATCCCTATTACAGTGTGTACTGATGGGTGTTTATACTGCAGTCTACATCCCTATGATACTGTGTACTGATGGGTGTTTACACTGCAGTCTATATCCCTATTACAGTGTGTACTGATGGGTGTTAACACTGCAGTCTATATCCCTATTACACTGCGTACTGACGGGTGTTTACACTGCAGTCTATATCCCTATTACAGTGCGTACTGACGGGTGTTTACACTGCAGTCTATATCCCTATTACAGTGCGTACTGATGGGTGTTTACACTGCAGTCTATATCCCTATTACAGTGCGTACTGACGGGTGTTTACACTGCAGTCTATATCCCTATTACAGTGCGTACTGACGGGTGTTTACACTGCAGTCTATATCCCTATTACAGTGCGTACTGACGGGTGTTTACACTGCAGTCTATATCCCTATTACAGTGCGTACTGACGGGTGTTTACACTGCAGTCTATATCCCTATTACAGTGCGTACTGACGGGTGTTTACACTGCAGTCTATATCCCTCTTACAGTGCGTACTGACGGGTGTTTACACTGCAGTCTATATCCCTATTACAGTGAGTACTGATGGGTGTTTACACTGCAGTCTATATCCCTATTACAGTGAGTACTGATGGGTGTTTACACTGCAGTCTATATCCCTATTACAGTGTGTACTGATGGGTGTTTACACTGCAGTCTATATCCCTATTACAGTGTGTACTGATGGGTGTTTACACTGCAGTCTACATCCCTATTACAGTGTGTACTGATGGGTGTTTACACTGCAGTCTATATCCCTATTACAGTGTGTCCTGATGGGTGCTTACACTGCAGTCTATATCCCTATTACAGTGAGTACTGATGGGTGTTCACACTGCAGTCGATATCCCTATTACAGTGTGTACTGATGGGTGTTTACACTGCAGTCTATATCCCTATTACACTGTGTACTGATGGGTGTTTACACTGCAGTCTATATCCCTATTACACTGTGTACTGATGGGTGTTTACACTGCAGTCTATATCCCTATTACACTGTGTACTGATGGGTGTTTACACTGCAGTCTATATCCCTATTACAGTGTGTACTGATGGGTGTTTACACTGCAGTCTATATCCCTATTACACTGTGTACTGATGGGTGTTTACACTGCAGTCTATATCCCTATTACACTGTGTACTGATGGGTGTTTACACTGCAGTCTATATCCCTATTACACTGTGTACTGATGGGTGTTTACACTGCAGTCTATATCCCTATTACACTGTGTACTGATGGGTGTTTACACTGCAGTCTATATCCCTATTACAGTGTGTACTGATGGGTGTTTACACTGCAGTCTATATCCCTATTACACTGTGTACTGATGGGTGTTTACACTGCAGTCTATATCCCTATTAGTGTGTACTGATGGGTGTTTACACTGCAGTCTATATCCCTATTACAGTGTGTACTGATGGATGTTTACACTGCAGTCTATATCCCTATTACACTGTGTACTGATGGGTGTTTACACTGCAGTCTATATCCCTATTAGTGTGTACTGATGGGTGCTTACACTGCAGTCTATATCCCTATTACAGTGTGTACTGATGGGTGTTTACACTGCAGTCTATATCCCTATTACACTGTGTACTGATGGGTGTTTACACTGCAGTCTATATCCCTATTACAGTGAGTACTGATGGGTGTTTACACTGCAGTCTATATCCCTATTACAGTGAGTACTGATGGGTGTTTACACTGCAGTCTATATCCCTATTACACTGTGTACTGATGGGTGCTTACACTGCAGTCTATATCCCTATTACAGTGTGTACTGATAGGTGTTTACACTGCAGTCTATATCCCTATTACAGTGAGTACTGATGGGTGTTTACACTGCAGTCTATATCCCTATTACACTGTGTACTGATGGGTGTTTACACTGCAGTCTATATCCCTATTACACTGTGTACTGATGGGTGTTTACACTGCAGTCTATATCCCTATTACACTGTGTACTGATGGGTGTTTACACTGCAGTCCATATTCCTATTACACTGTGTACTGATGGGTGTTTACACTAGTCTATATCCCTATTACAGTGTGTACTGATGGGTGTTTACACTGCAGTCTATATCCCTATTACACTGTGTACTGATTGGTGTTTACACTGCAGTCTATATCCCTATTACAGTGTGTACTGATGGGTGTTTACACTGCAGTCTATATCCCTATTACAGTGTGTACTGATGGGTGTTTACACTGCAGTCTACATCCCTATTATACTGTGTACTGATGGGTGTTTACACTGCAGTCTATATCCCTATTACAGTGTGTACTGATGGGTGTTAACACTGCAGTCTATATCCCTATTACACTGCGTACTGATGGGTGTTTACACTGCAGTCTATATCCCTATTACAGTGCGTACTGACGGGTGTTTACACTGCAGTCTATATCCCTATTACACTGTGTACTGATGGGTGTTTACACTGCAGTCTATATCCCTATTACACTGTGTACTGATGGGTGTTTACACTGCAGTCTATATCCCTATTACACTGTGTACTGATGGGTGTTTACACTGCAGTCTATATTCCTATTACACTGTGTACTGATGGGTGTTTACACTGCAGGCTATATCCCTATTACAGTGTGTACTGATGGGTGTTTACACTGCAGTCTACATCCCTATTATACTGTGTACTGATGGGTGTTTACACTGCAGTCTATATCCCTATTACAGTGTGTACTGATGGGTGTTTACACTGCAGTCTATATCCCTATTACAGTGTGTACTGATGGGTGTTAACACTGCAGTCTATATCCCTATTACACTGCGTACTGATGGGTGTTTACACTGCAGTCTATATCCCTATTACAGTGCGTACTGATGGGTGTTTACACTGCAGTCTATATCCCTATTACAGTGCGTACTGACGGGTGTTTACACTGCAGTCTATATCCCTATTACAGTGCGTACTGACGGGTGTTTACACTGCAGTCTATATCCCTATTACAGTGCGTACTGACGGGTGTTTACACTGCAGTCTATATCCCTATTACAGTGCGTACTGACGGGTGTTTACACTGCAGTCTATATCCCTATTACAGTGCGTACTGACGGGTGTTTACACTGCAGTCTATATCCCTATTACAGTGAGTACTGATGGGTGTTTACACTGCAGTCTATATCCCTATTACAGTGTGTACTGATGGGTGTTTACACTGCAGTCTATATCCCTATTACAGTGTGTACTGATGGGTGCTTACACTGCAGTCTATATCCCTATTACAGTGAGTACTGATGGGTGTTTACACTGCAGTCTATATCCCTATTACAGTGTGTACTGATGGGTGCTTACACTGCAGTCTATATCCCTATTACAGTGTGTACTGATGGGTGTTTACAATGCAGTCTATATCCCTATTACAGTGTGTACTGATGGGTGTTTACACTGCAGTCTATATCCCTATTACACTGTGTACTGATGGGTGTTTACACTGCAGTCTATATCCCTATTACACTGTGTACTGATGGGTGTTTACACTGCAGTCTATATCCCTATTACACTGTGTACTGATGGGTGTTTACACTGCAGTCTATATCCCTATTACAGTGTGTACTGATGGGTGTTTACACTGCAGTCTATATCCCTATTACACTGTGTACTGATGGGTGTTTACACTGCAGTCTATATCCCTATTAGTGTGTACTGATGGGTGTTTACACTGCAGTCTATATCCCTATTACAGTGTGTACTGATGGATGTTTACACTGCAGTCTATATCCCTATTACACTGTGTACTGATGGGTGTTTACACTGCAGTCTATATCCCTATTAGTGTGTACTGATGGGTGCTTACACTGCAGTCTATATCCCTATTACAGTGTGTACTGATGGGTGTTTACACTGCAGTCTATATCCCTATTACACTGTGTACTGATGGGTGTTTACACTGCAGTCTATATCCCTATTACAGTGAGTACTGATGGGTGTTTACACTGCAGTCTATATCCCTATTACAGTGAGTACTGATGGGTGTTTACACTGCAGTCTATATCCCTATTACACTGTGTACTGATGGGTGCTTACACTGCAGTCTATATCCCTATTACAGTGTGTACTGATAGGTGTTTACACTGCAGTCTATATCCCTATTACAGTGAGTACTGATGGGTGTTTACACTGCAGTCTATATCCCTATTACACTGTGTACTGATGGGTGTTTACACTGCAGTCTATATCCCTATTACACTGTGTACTGATGGGTGTTTACACTGCAGTCTATATCCCTATTACACTGTGTACTGATGGGTGTTTACACTGCAGTCCATATTCCTATTACACTGTGTACTGATGGGTGTTTACACTAGTCTATATCCCTATTACAGTGTGTACTGATGGGTGTTTACACTGCAGTCTATATCCCTATTACACTGTGTACTGATTGGTGTTTACACTGCAGTCTATATCCCTATTACAGTGTGTACTGATGGGTGTTTACACTGCAGTCTATATCCCTATTACAGTGTGTACTGATGGGTGTTTACACTGCAGTCTACATCCCTATTATACTGTGTACTGATGGGTGTTTACACTGCAGTCTATATCCCTATTACAGTGTGTACTGATGGGTGTTAACACTGCAGTCTATATCCCTATTACACTGCGTACTGATGGGTGTTTACACTGCAGTCTATATCCCTATTACAGTGCGTACTGACGGGTGTTTACACTGCAGTCTATATCCCTATTACACTGTGTACTGATGGGTGTTTACACTGCAGTCTATATCTCTATTACACTGTGTACTGATGGGTGTTTACACTGCAGTCTATATCCCTATTACACTGTGTACTGATGGGTGTTTACACTGCAGTCTATATTCCTATTACACTGTGTACTGATGGGTGTTTACACTGCAGTCTATATCCCTATGATACTGTGTACTGACGGGTGTTTACACTGCAGTCTATATCCCTATTACAGTGTGTACTGATGGGTGTTAACACTGCAGTCTATATCCCTATTACACTGCGTACTGATGGGTGTTTACACTGCAGTCTATATCCCTATTACAGTGCGTACTGACGGGTGTTTACACTGCAGTCTATATCCCTATTACAGTGCGTACTGATGGGTGTTTACACTGCAGTCTATATCCCTATTACAGTGCGTACTGACGGGTGTTTACACTGCAGTCTATATCCCTATTACAGTGCGTACTGACGGGTGTTTACACTGCAGTCTATATCCCTATTACAGTGCGTACTGACGGGTGTTTACACTGCAGTCTATATCCCTATTACAGTGCGTACTGACGGGTGTTTACACTGCAGTCTATATCCCTATTACAGTGCGTACTGACGGGTGTTTACACTGCAGTCTATATCCCTATTACAGTGAGTACTGATGGGTGTTTACACTGCAGTCTATATCCCTATTACAGTGTGTACTGATGGGTGTTTACACTGCAGTCTATATCCCTATTACACTGTGTACTGATGGGTGTTTACACTGCAGTCTATATCCCTATTACAGTGAGTACTGATGGGTGTTTACACTGCAGTCTATATCCCTATTACAGTGAGTACTGATGGGTGTTTACACTGCAGTCTATATCCCTATTACACTGTGTACTGATGGGTGCTTACACTGCAGTCTATATCCCTATTACAGTGTGTACTGATGGGTGTTTACACTGCAGTCTATATCCCTATTACAGTGAGTACTGATGGGTGTTTACACTGCAGTCTATATCCCTATTACACTGTGTACTGATGGGTGTTTACACTGCAGTCTATATCCCTATTACACTGTGTACTGATGGGTGTTTACACTGCAGTCTATATCCCTATTACAGTGAGTACTGATGGGTGTTTACACTGCAGTCTATATTCTTATTACACTGTGTACTGATGGGTGTTTACACTAGTCTATATCCCTATTACAGTGTGTACTGATGGGTGTTTGCACTGCAGTCTACATCCCTATTATACTGTGTACTGATGGGTGTTTACACTGCAGTCTATATCCCTATTACAGTGCGTACTGATGGGTGTTTACACTGCAGTCTATATCCCTATTACAGTGCGTACTGACGGGTGTTTACACTGCA
The DNA here is from genome assembly GCF_036365525.1 of Heterodontus francisci. Lineage (NCBI taxonomy): Eukaryota > Metazoa > Chordata > Chondrichthyes > Heterodontiformes > Heterodontidae > Heterodontus > Heterodontus francisci. Next base: position 471,292 of record NC_090404.1, on the reverse strand, counting down.
GTCTATATCCCTATTACAGTGCGTATTGACGGGTGTTTACACTGCAGTCTATATCCCTATTACAGTGCGTACTGACGGGTGTTTACACTGCAGTCTATATCCCTATTACAGTGCGTACTGACGGGTGTTTACACTGCAGTCTATATCCCTATTACAGTGCGTACTGACGGGTGTTTACACTGCAGTCTATATCCCTATTACAGTGAGTACTGATGGGTGTTTACACTGCAGTCTATATCCCTATTACAGTGTGTACTGATGGGTGTTTACACTGCAGTCTATATCCCTATTACAGTGTGTACTGATGGGTGCTTACACTGCAGTCTATATCCCTATTACAGTGAGTACTGATGGGTGTTTACACTGCAGTCTATATCCCTATTACAGTGTGTACTGATGGGTGTTTACACTGCAGTCTATATCCCTCTTACAGTGTGTACTGATGGGTGCTTACACTGCAGTCTATATCCCTATTACAGTGAGTACTGATGGGTGTTTACAATGCAGTCTATATCCCTATTACAGTGCGTACTGACGGGTGTTTACACTGCAGTCTATATCCCTATTACACTGTGTACTGATGGGGGTTTACACTGCAGTCTATATCCCTATTACACTGTGTACTGATGGGTGTTTACACTGCAGTCTATATCCCTATTACACTGTGTACTGATGGGTGTTTACACTGCAGTCTATATCCCTATTAGTGTGTACTGATGGGTGCTTACACTGCAGTCTATATCCCTATTACAGTGTGTACTGATGGGTGTTTACACTGCAGTCTATATCCCTATTACACTGTGTACTGATGGGTGTTTACACTGCAGTCTATATCCCTATTACAGTGAGTACTGATGGGTGTTTACACTGCAGTCTATATCCCTATTACAGTGAGTACTGATGGGTGTTTACACTGCAGTCTATATCCCTATTACACTGTGTAATGATGGGTGCTTACACTGCAGTCTATATCCCTATTACAGTGTGTACTGATAGGTGTTTACACTGCAGTCTATATCCCTATTACAGTGAGTACTGATGGGTGTTTACACTGCAGTCTATATCCCTATTACACTGTGTACTGATGGGTGTTTACACTGCAGTCTATATCCCTATTACACTGTGTACTGATGGGTGTTTACACTGCAGTCTCTATCCCTATTACACTGTGTACTGATGGGTGTTTACACTGCAGTCTATATTCCTATTACACTGTGTACTGATGGGTGTTTACACTGCAGTCTATATCCCTATTACACTGTGTACTGATGGGTGTTTACACTGAAGTCTATATTCCTATTACAGTGTGTACTGATGGGTGTTTACACTGCAGTCTATATCCCTATTACAGTGTGTACTGATGGGTGTTTATACTGCAGTCTACATCCCTATGATACTGTGTACTGATGGGTGTTTACACTGCAGTCTATATCCCTATTACAGTGTGTACTGATGGGTGTTTATACTGCAGTCTACATCCCTATGATACTGTGTACTGATGGGTGTTTACACTGCAGTCTATATCCCTATTACAGTGCGTACTGACGGGTGTTTACACTGCAGTCTATATCCCTATTACACTGTGTACTGATGGGTGTTTACACTGCAGTCTATATCCCTATTACACTGTGTACTGATGGGTGTTTACACTGCAGTCTATATTCCTATTACAGTGTGTACTGATGGGTGTTTACACTGCAGTCTATATCCCTATTACAGTGTGTACTGATGGGTGTTTATACTGCAGTCTACATCCCTATGATACTGTGTACTGATGGGTGTTTACACTGCAGTCTATATCCCTATTACAGTGTGTACTGATGGGTGTTAACACTGCAGTCTATATCCCTATTACACTGCGTACTGACGGGTGTTTACACTGCAGTCTATATCCCTATTACAGTGCGTACTGACGGGTGTTTACACTGCAGTCTATATCCCTATTACAGTGCGTACTGATGGGTGTTTACACTGCAGTCTATATCCCTATTACAGTGCGTACTGACGGGTGTTTACACTGCAGTCTATATCCCTATTACAGTGCGTACTGACGGGTGTTTACACTGCAGTCTATATCCCTATTACAGTGCGTACTGACGGGTGTTTACACTGCAGTCTATATCCCTATTACAGTGCGTACTGACGGGTGTTTACACTGCAGTCTATATCCCTATTACAGTGCGTACTGACGGGTGTTTACACTGCAGTCTATATCCCTCTTACAGTGCGTACTGACGGGTGTTTACACTGCAGTCTATATCCCTATTACAGTGAGTACTGATGGGTGTTTACACTGCAGTCTATATCCCTATTACAGTGAGTACTGATGGGTGTTTACACTGCAGTCTATATCCCTATTACAGTGTGTACTGATGGGTGTTTACACTGCAGTCTATATCCCTATTACAGTGTGTACTGATGGGTGTTTACACTGCAGTCTACATCCCTATTACAGTGTGTACTGATGGGTGTTTACACTGCAGTCTATATCCCTATTACAGTGTGTCCTGATGGGTGCTTACACTGCAGTCTATATCCCTATTACAGTGAGTACTGATGGGTGTTCACACTGCAGTCGATATCCCTATTACAGTGTGTACTGATGGGTGTTTACACTGCAGTCTATATCCCTATTACACTGTGTACTGATGGGTGTTTACACTGCAGTCTATATCCCTATTACACTGTGTACTGATGGGTGTTTACACTGCAGTCTATATCCCTATTACACTGTGTACTGATGGGTGTTTACACTGCAGTCTATATCCCTATTACAGTGTGTACTGATGGGTGTTTACACTGCAGTCTATATCCCTATTACACTGTGTACTGATGGGTGTTTACACTGCAGTCTATATCCCTATTACACTGTGTACTGATGGGTGTTTACACTGCAGTCTATATCCCTATTACACTGTGTACTGATGGGTGTTTACACTGCAGTCTATATCCCTATTACAGTGTGTACTGATGGATGTTTACACTGCAGTCTATATCCCTATTACACTGTGTACTGATGGGTGTTTACACTGCAGTCTATATCCCTATTAGTGTGTACTGATGGGTGCTTACACTGCAGTCTATATCCCTATTACAGTGTGTACTGATGGGTGTTTACACTGCAGTCTATATCCCTATTACACTGTGTACTGATGGGTGTTTACACTGCAGTCTATATCCCTATTACAGTGAGTACTGATGGGTGTTTACACTGCAGTCTATATCCCTATTACAGTGAGTACTGATGGGTGTTTACACTGCAGTCTATATCCCTATTACACTGTGTACTGATGGGTGCTTACACTGCAGTCTATATCCCTATTACAGTGTGTACTGATGGGTGTTTACACTGCAGTCTATATCCCTATTACAGTGAGTACTGATGGGTGTTTACACTGCAGTCTATATCCCTATTACACTGTGTACTGATGGGTTTTTACACTGCAGTCTATATCTCTATTACACTGTGTACTGATGGGTGTTTACACTGCAGTCTATATCCCTATTACAGTGAGTACTGATGGGTGTTTACACTGCAGTCTATATTCCTATTACACTGTGTACTGATGGGTGTTTACACTAGTCTATATCCCTATTACAGTGTGTACTGATGGGTGTTTGCACTGCAGTCTACATCCCTATTATACTGTGTACTGATGGGTGTTTACACTGCAGTCTATATCCCTATTACAGTGTGTACTGATGGGTGTTTACACTGCAGTCTATATCCCTATTACAGTGCGTACTGACGGGTGTTTACACTGCAGTCTATATCCCTATTACACTGTGTACTGATGGGTGTTTACACTGCAGTCTATATCCCTATTACACTGTGTACTGATGGGTGTTTACACTGCAGTCTATATCCCTATTACACTGTGTACTGATGGGTGTTTACACTGCAGTCTATATTCCTATTACACTGTGTACTGATGGGTGTTTACACTGCAGTCTATATCCCTATTACAGTGTGTACTGATGGGTGTTTACACTGCAGTCTACATCCCTATTATACTGTGTACTGATGGGTGTTTACACTGCAGTCTATATCCCTATTACAGTGTGTACTGATGGGTGTTAACACTGCAGTCTATATCCCTATTACACTGCGTACTGATGGGTGTTTACACTGCAGTCTATATCCCTATTACAGTGCGTACTGACGGGTGTTTACACTGCAGTCTATATCCCTATTACAGTGCGTACTGATGGGTGTTTACACTGCAGTCTATATCCCTATTACAGTGCGTACTGACGGGTGTTTACACTGCAGTCTATATCCCTATTACAGTGCGTACTGACGGGTGTTTACACTGCAGTCTATATCCCTATTACAGTGCGTACTGACGGGTGTTTACACTGCAGTCTATATCCCTATTACAGTGCGTACTGACGGGTGTTTACACTGCAGTCTATATCCCTATTACAGTGCGTACTGACGGGTGTTTACACTGCAGTCTATATCCCTATTACAGTGCGTACTGACGGGTGTTTACACTGCAGTCTATATCCCTATTACAGTGAGTACTGATGGGTGTTTACACTGCAGTCTATATCCCTATTACAGTGAGTACTGATGGGTATTTACACTGCAGTCTATATCCCTATTACAGTGTGTACTGATGGGTGTTTACACTGCAGTCTATATCCCTATTACAGTGTGTACTGATGGGTGTTTACACTGCAGTCTACATCCCTATTATACTGTGTACTGATGGGTGTTTACACTGCAGACTATATCCCTATTACAGTGTGTACTGATGGGTGTTAACACTGCAGTCTATATCCCTATTACACTGTGTACTGATGGGTGTTTACACTGCAGTCTATATCCCTATTACAGTGTGTACTGATGGGTGTTTACACTGCAGTCTATATCCCTATTACAGTGCGTACTGACGGGTGTTTACACTGCAGTCTGTATCCCTATTACAGTGCGTACTGACGGGTGTTTACACTGCAGTCTATATCCCTATTACAGTGCGTACTGACGGGTGTTTACACTGCAGTCTATATCCCTATTACAGTGCGTACTGACGGGTGTTTACACTGCAGTCTATATCCCTATTACAGTGAGTACTGATGGGTGTTTACACTGCAGTCTATATCCCTATTACAGTGTGTACTGATGGGTGTTTACACTGCAGTCTATATCCCTATTACAGTGTGCACTGATGGGTGTTTACACTGCAGTCTATATCCCTATTATACTGTGTACTGATGGGTGTTTACACTGCAGTCTATATCCCTATTACAGTGAGTAATGATGGGTGTTTACACTGCAGTCTATATCCCTATTACACTGTGTACTGATGGGTGTTTACACTGCAGTCGAGATCCCTATTACAGTGTGTACTGATGGGTGTTTACACTGCAGTCTATATCCCTATTACACTGTGTACTGACGGGTGTTTACACTGCAGTCTATATCCCTATTACAGTGCGTACTGATGGGTGTTTACACTGCAGTCTATATCCCTATTACACTGTGTACTGATGGGTGTTTACACTGCAGTCTATATCCCTATTACACTGTGTACTGATGGGTGTTTACACTGCAGTCTATATCCCTATTACACTGTGTACTGATGGGTGTTTACACTGCAGTCTATATCCCTATGACAGTGTGTACTGATGGGTGTTTACACTGCAGTCTGTATCCCTATTACAGTGTGTACTGATGGGTGTTTACACTGCAGTCTATATCCCTATTACAGTGTGTACTGATGGGTGTTTACACTGCAGTCTATATCCCTATTACACTGTGTACTGATGGGTGTTTACACTGCAGTCTGTATCCCTATTACAGTGTGTACTGATGGGTGTTTACACTGCAGTCTATATCCCTATTACACTGTGTACTGACGGGTGTTTACACTGCAGTCTATATCCCTATTACAGTGCGTACTGATGGGTGTTTACACTGCAGTCTATATCCCTATTACAGTGTGTACTGACGGGTGTTTACACTGCAGTCTATATCCCTATTACAGTGTGTACTGACGGGTGTTTACACTGCAGTCTATATCCCTATTACAGTGTGTACTGACGGGTGTTTACACTGCAGTCTATATCCCTATTACACTGTGTACTGATGGGTGTTTACACTGCAGTCTATATCCCTATTACACTGTGTACTGATGGGTGTTTACACTGCAGTCTATATCCCTATTACACTGTGTACTGATGGGTGTTTACACTGCAGTCTATATTCCTATTACACTGTGTACTGATGGGTGTTTACACTGCAGTCTATATCCCTATTACAGTGTGTACTGATGGGTGTTTACACTGCAGTCTACATCCCTATTATACTGTGTACTGATGGGTGTTTACACTGCAGTCTATATCCCTATTACAGTGAGTACTGATGGGTGTTTACACTGCAGTCTATATCCCTATTACAGTGTGTACTGATGGGTGTTTGCACTGCAGTCTATATCCCTATTACAGTGTGCACTGATGGGTGTTTACACTGCAGTCTATATCCCTATTATACTGTGTACTGATGGGTGTTTACACTGCAGTCTATATCCCTATTACAGTGAGTAATGATGGGTGTTTACACTGCAGTCTATATCCCTATTACACTGTGTACTGATGGGTGTTTACACTGCAGTCGAGATCCCTATTACAGTGTGTACTGATGGGTGTTTACACTGCAGTCTATATCCCTATTACACTGTGTACTGACGGGTGTTTACACTGCAGTCTATATCCCTATTACAGTGCGTACTGATGGGTGTTTACACTGCAGTCTATATCCCTATTACACTGTGTACTGATGGGTGTTTACACTGCAGTCTATATCCCTATTACACTGTGTACTGATGGGTGTTTACACTGCAGTCTATATCCCTATTACACTGTGTACTGATGGGTGTTTACACTGCAGTCTATATCCCTATGACAGTGTGTACTGATGGGTGTTTACACTGCAGTCTGTATCCCTATTACAGTGTGTACTGATGGGTGTTTACACTGCAGTCTATATCCCTATTACAGTGTGTACTGATGGGTGTTTACACTGCAGTCTATATCCCTATTACACTGTGTACTGATGGGTGTTTACACTGCAGTCTGTATCCCTATTACAGTGTGTACTGATGGGTGTTTACACTGCAGTCTATATCCCTATTACACTGTGTACTGACGGGTGTTTACACTGCAGTCTATATCCCTATTACAGTGCGTACTGATGGGTGTTTACACTGCAGTCTATATCCCTATTACAGTGTGTACTGACGGGTGTTTACACTGCAGTCTATATCCCTATTACAGTGTGTACTGACGGGTGTTTACACTGCAGTCTATATCCCTATTACAGTGTGTACTGACGGGTGTTTACACTGCAGTCTATATCCCTATTACAGTGCGTACTGACGGGTGTTTACACTGCAGTCTATATCCCTATTACAGTGTGTACTGACGGGTGTTTACACTGCAGTCTATATCCCTATTACAGTGCGTACTGACGGGTGTTTACACTGCAGTCTATATCCCTATTACACTGTGTACTGATGGGTGTTTACACTGCAGTCAATATCTCTATTACAGTGTGTACTGATGGGTGTTTACACTGCAGTCTATATCCCTATTACACTGTGTACTGATGGGTGTTTACACTGCAGTCTATATCCCTATTACAGTGTGTACTGATGGGTGTTAACACTGCAGTCTATATCCCTATTACACTGTGTACTGATGGGTGTTTACACTGCAGTCTATATCCCTATTACAGTGCGTACTGACGGGTGTTTACACTGCAGTCTATATCCCTATTACAGTGCGTACTGACGGGTGTTTACACTGCAGTCTATATCCCTATTACAGTGCGTACTGACGGGTGTTTACACTGCAGTCGATATCCCTATTACAGTGAGTACTGACGGGTGTTTACACTGCAGTCTATATCCCTATTACAGTGTGTACTGATGGGTGTTTACACTGCAGTCTATATCCCTATTACAGTGTGCACTGATGGGTGTTTACACTGCAGTCTATATCCCTATTACACTATGTACTGATGGGTGTTTACACTGCAGTCTATATCCCTATTACTGTGAGTAATGATGGGTGTTTACACTGCAGTCTATATCCCTATTACACTGTGTACTGATGGGTGTTTACACTGCAGTCTATATCCCTATTACAGTGTGTACTGATGGGTGTTTACACTGCAGTCTATATCCCTATTACACTGTGTACTGACGGGTGTTTACACTGCAGTCTATATCCCTATTACAGTGCGTACTGATGGGTGTTTACACTGCAGTCTATATCCCTATTACACTGTGTACTGATGGGTGTTTACACTGCAGTCTATATCCCTATTACACTGTGTACTGATGGGTGTTTACACTGCAGTCTATATCCCTATTACACTGTGTACTGATGGGTGTTTACACTGCAGTCTGTATCCCTATTACAGTGTGTACTGATGGGTGTTTACACTGCAGTCTATATCCCTATTACAGTGTGTACTGATGGGTGTTTACACTGCAGTCTATATCCCTATTACACTGTGTACTGATGGGTGTTTACACTGCAGTCTATATCCCTATTACAGTGTGTACTGACGGGTGTTTACACTGCAGTCTATATCCTTATTACAGTGTGTACTGACGGGTGTTTACACTGCAGTCTATATCCCTATTACAGTGTGTACTGACGGGTGTTTACACTGCAGTCTATATCCCTATTACACTGTGTACTGATGGGTGTTTACACTGCAGTCTATATCCCTATTACACTGTGTACTGATGGGTGTTTACACTGCAGTCTATATCCCTATTACACTGTGTACTGATGGGTGTTTACACTGCAGTCTATATTCCTATTACACTGTGTACTGATGGGTGTTTACACTGCAGTCTATATCCCTATTACAGTGTGTACTGATGGGTGTTTACACTGCAGTCTACATCCCTATTATACTGTGTACTGATGGGTGTTTACACTGCAGTCTGTATCCCTATTACAGTGAGTACTGATGGGTGTTTACACTGCAGTCTATATCCCTATTACAGTGTGTACTGATGGGTGTTTACACTGCAGTCTATATCCCTATTACAGTGTGCACTGATGGGTGTTTACACTGCAGTCTATATCCCTATTATACTGTGTACTGATGGGTGTTTACACTGCAGTCTATATCCCTATTACAGTGAGTAATGATGGGTGTTTACACTGCAGTCTATATCCCTATTACACTGTGTACTGATGGGTGTTTACACTGCAGTCGAGATCCCTATTACAGTGTGTACTGATGGGTGTTTACACTGCAGTCTATATCCCTATTACACTGTGTACTGACGGGTGTTTACACTGCAGTCTATATCCCTATTACAGTGCGTACTGATGGGTGTTTACACTGCAGTCTATATCCCTATTACACTGTGTACTGATGGGTGTTTACACTGCAGTCTGTATCCCTATTACACTGTGTACTGATGGGTGTTTACACTGCAGTCTATATCCCTATTACACTGTGTACTGATGGGTGTTTACACTGCAGTCTATATCCCTATGACAGTGTGTACTGATGGGTGTTTACACTGCAGTCTGTATCCCTATTACAGTGTGTACTGATGGGTGTTTACACTGCAGTCTATATCCCTATTACAGTGTGTACTGATGGGTGTTTACACTGCAGTCTATATCCCTATTACACTGTGTACTGATGGGTGTTTACACTGCAGTCTGTATCCCTATTACAGTGTGTACTGATGGGTGTTTCCACTGCAGTCTATATCCCAATTACACTGTGTACTGACGGGTGTTTACACTGCAGTCTATATCCCTATTACAGTGCGTACTGATGGGTGTTTACACTGCAGTCTATATCCCTATTACAGTGTGTACTGACGGGTGTTTACACTGCAGTCTATATCCCTATTACAGTGTGTACTGACGGGTGTTTACACTGCAGTCTATATCCCTATTACACTGTGTACTGACGGGTGTTTACACTGCAGTCTATATCCCTATTACAGTGCGTACTGACGGGTGTTTACACTGCAGTCTATATCCCTATTACAGTGCGTACTGACGGGTGTTTACACTGCAGTCTATATCCCTATTACAGTGCGTACTGACGGGTGTTTACACTGCAGTCTATATCCCTATTACAGTGCGTACTGACGGGTGTTTACACTGCAGTCTATATCCCTATTACAGTGAGTACTGATGGGTGTTTACACTGCAGTCTATATCCCTATTACAGTGAGAACTGATGGGTGTTTACACTGCAGTCTATATCCCTATTACACTGTGTACTGATGGGTGTTTACACTGCAGTCTATATCCCGATTACAGTGTGTACTGATGGGTGTTTACACTGCAGTCTATATCCCTATTACACTGTGTACTGATGGGTGTTTACACTGCAGTCTATATCCCTCTTACAGTGTGTACTGACGGGTGTTTACACTGCAGTCTATATCCCTATTACACTGTGTACTGATGGGTGTTTACACTGCAGTCTATATCCCATTTACAGTGAGTACTGATGGGTGTTTACACTGCAGTCTATATCCCTATTACACTGTGTACTGATGGGTGTTTACACTGCAGTCTATATCCCTATTACAGTGTGTACTGATGGGTGTTTACACTGCAGTCTGTATCCCTATTACACTGTGTACTGATGGGTGTTTGCACTGCAGTCTATATCCCTATTACAGTGCGTACTGACGGGTGTTTACACTGCAGCCTATATCCCTATTACACTGTGTACTGACGGGTGTTTACACTGCAGTCTATATCCCTATTACAGTGAGTACTGACGGGTGTTTACACTGCAGTCTGTATCCCTATTACAGTGAGTACTGACGGGTGTTTACACTGCAGTCTGTATCCCTATTACAGTGAGTACTGACGGGTGTTTATACTGCAGTCTATATCCCTATTACAGTGAGTACTGATGGGTGTTTACACTGCAGTCTATATCCCTATTACAGTGTGTACTGATGGGTGTTTACACTGCAGTCTGTATCCCTATTACAGTGAGTACTGACGGGTGTTTACACTGCAGTCTGTATCCCTATTACAGTGAGTACTGACGGGTGTTTACACTGCAGTCTGTATCCCTATTACAGTGAGTACTGACGGGTGTTTACACTGCAGTCTCTATCCCTATTTATTTTCTTTTATTTGTTCATGGGGTGTGGGTGTTGCCAGCATTTATTGCCCATCCCTCACTGCCATTGAAATGTGGTGAGCCATGTTCTTGAACCACTTTTCTCTTCGGGACCAAGTTCCAGGATTTTGACTCAGTGACAGTGAAGTAACGGCGATATAGTTCCAAGTCAGGATGGTGTGTGGCTTCCAGGGGAACTTGCAGGTGATGATGTTCCCATGTATTTGCTGCCCCTGTCCTTCCAGTTGGTAGAGGTCGTGGGTTTGGAAGGTGCTGTCTGAGGAGCCTTGGTGCATTGCTGCAGTGGATCTTGTAGATGGTACACACTGCATCGGTGATGGAGGGAGTGAATGTTTGTAGATGGGGTGCCAATCAAGCGGGCTGCTTTGTTTTGGATGGTGTCGAACTTCTTGAGTGTTGTTGGAGCTGCACCCATCCAGGAAGGTGGAGAGTATTCCATCACACTCCTGACTTGTGCCTTGTAGATGGTGGACAGGCTTTGGGGAGTCAGGAAGTGAGTTACTCACCACAGGATTCCTGGCCTCTGACCTGCTCTTGTAGCCACGGTATTTATAAGGTTGGTCCTGTTCAGTTTGTGGTCAATGGTAGCCCCTAGGATGTTGATAGTGGGGGATTCAGCGATGGTAATGCCGTTGAATGTCAAGGGGAGATGGTTAGATTCTCTCTTGTTGGAGATGGTCCTTGTCTGGCACGAATGTTACTGGCCACTTATCAGCCCAAACCTGGATATTGTCTTGGTCTTGCTGTACATGGATCCTGTCTCTGAGGAGTTGTATATGGAACTGAACATTGTGCAATCATCAGTGAACATCCCCACTTCTGATGCTACGAAGCACTTGAACCCACAGCCTTCGCACCAAGAGGTGAGTGCCCTTCCCACTGTGATATGGGAGGGAGGTGGGGAGTGAGGAATGCCTTGTGACTGAGAGGTGAGGGGACAGAGGGAGGGAAGGATGGGGAGATTGAGGGATGTTTTGTGAGGGGAGCCTTGATGAGGAAAAGAGAGGCGGAGTGGTTTGGGGAGTGAATCCCAGAGATGAGGGCTGTGGCAGCTGAAGGCACAGCCACCAATGCTGGGGTGTTGGGAGTGGGGGAGGCGCCAGAGGATAGGGCTGGAAGAGGTTTCAGTGATTGGGTTGGGCAGGGCAAGGAGGTGGCGGGGTGAGTGGGGAGGGGCGGGATGCGAGGAGGGAGGCTGGTGTTGAGGGTGAGGGCCATGGAGAAATGTGCGCACAAGGGAAGGGAGCTCACAATCCGGCCGGGAAAGGGTTAATTCCTTGGGCGTTCCTCCCCTATCCTGTGCATTGGCTCCTGGTTGCTAGGCAGGTTTGTGGTATCATTGCCCCGAGATGCAAATGTGACAGGAGTTAGGTAGAGGACTCACTTGAGCAGCTCGATCATTCAAAGGGCAGGGCAATGAGAAATGAATACTAGGACTTACCTGTCAACTGCTGGTTGCCTTGTCAGTAAGCAGTGGTGGGGGCGGGTGGTGGGGAAACAGCAGCGGATGGTGCAGGAGGCGGATTAAGGAAGGGGCTCAGGGACTGCACCTCAATGAATCCAGCACAGTCTTGTGAAATTTCTACTTTCACCCCTCGGCAAGGACAGGGTTCATCTCCCACCCTCATCCCCTTTCTTCATTCGCTCCCTCCTTCATTCCGAAACCACTCCCTCCCTCCCATCTATCTCACAAAGCATCCCTCACCCACTCCACCCTACCCTCCCGTCTCCTCACCTCACCTCTCAGTTCAAGTCATTCCTCGCTCCCTCCCTCCCGTCCCCTCACCTCTCAGTCACAAGTCATTCCTCACTCCCCATTCCCGCTCCCTCCCGTCCCGTCACCAGTCATTCCTCACTCCCATTCCCCTTCCCTCCCTCCCTCGCTCCCTCACCTCTCAGTCACCAGTCATTCCTCACTTCCATTCCCCTTCCCTCCCTCCCGTCCCCTCACCTCTCAGTCACAAGTCATTCCTCACTCCCCATTCCCCCTCGCTCCCTACCGTCCCAAGTGGGGAGGGGGTCTCTGAGCGCAGTGGGGAAGGGGGTCTCTGAGCGCAGTGGGGAAGGGGGTCTCTGAGCACAGTTGGGAAGGGGGTCTCTGAGCGCAGTGGGGAAGGGGGTCTCTGAGCTCAGTGGGGAAGGGGGTCTCTGAGCTCAGTGGGGAAGGGGGTCTCTGAGCTCAGTGGGGAAGGGGGTCTCTGAGCGCAGTGGGGAAGGGGGTCTCTGAGCTCAGTGGGGAAGGGGGTCTCTGAGCTCAGTGGGGAAGGGGGTCTCTGAGCTCAGTGGGGAAGGGGGTCTCTGAGCGCAGTGGGGAAGGGGGTCTCTGAGCTCAGTGGGGAAGGGGGTCTCTGAGCTCAGTGGGGAAGGGGGTCTCTGAGCTCAGTGGGGAAGGGGGTCTCTGAGCTCAGTGGGGAAGGGGGTCTCTGAGCTCAGTGGGGAAGGGGGTCTCTGAGCTCAGTGGGGAAGGGGGTCTCTGAGCTCAGTGGGGAGGGGGTCTCTGAGCTCAGTGGGGAAGGGGGTCTCTGAGCTCAGTGGGGAAGGGGGTCTCTGAGCTCAGTGGGGAAGGGGGTCTCTGAGCTCAGTGGGGAGGGGGTCTCTGAGCTCAGTGGGGAAGGGGGTCTCTGAGCTCAGTGGGGAAGGGGGTCTCTGAGCTCAGTGGGGAGGGGGTCTCTGAGCTCAGTGGGGAAGGGGGTCTCTGAGCTCAGTGGGAAAGGGGGTCTCTGAGCTCAGTGGGGAAGGGGGTCTCTGAGCTCAGTGGGGAGGGGGTCTCTGAGCTCAGTGGGGAAGGGGGTCTCTGAGCTCAGTGGGGAAGGGGGTCTCTGAGCTCAGTGGGGAGGGGGTCTCTGAGCTCAGTGGGCAAGGGGGTCTCTGAGCTCAGTGGGGAAGGGGGTCTCTGAGCTCAGTGGGGAAGGGGGTCTCTGAGCTCAGTGGGGAAGGGGGTCTCTGAGCTCAGTGCGACGGACTGGCTGCTGCTCTCGAGCAGCTCTGAGTGTCTGTCATTGTTTGGATAAATGTGACTGTGAGGTCAGGGTGAGAGTTTAACACTGATTTACATTTTAATTGTTGTGGAATCACTGAGATGCTGCCTCATTCCCATCTCTTTCTCTCTCTCTCCGTTTCACTTCATCTCCCTCTCTTTCTGTCTCTCTATTTCTGCTAATGCCTCTCTCTTCCTGTGTGTGCATGTGAGCGAGTGAGCGTGCGTGAGAGTGTATGTGTGTGTGAGTGTGTGTGTGTGAGTGTGCGCGTGGGTCTGTGTGTGTGTATCATTATAAACAGCTCGATCAAATCACCCTTCATTCTCTGATACTGCAGAGAGAAAGGGATGGAGAGAGAGATAGGGAGATAGGGAGACTCAGACAGGGAGGTGCAGAGACAGAGGGATGGAGAGAGAGAGAGAGATAGGGAGACTCAGACAGGGAGGTGCAGAGACAGAGGGATGGAGAGAGAGAGATAGGGAGACTCAGACAGGGAGGTGCAGAGACAGAGGGATGGAGAGAGATAGGGAGACTCAGACAGGGAGGTGCAGAGACAGAGGGATGGAGGGAGATAGGGAGACTCAGACAGGGAGGTGCAGAGACAGAGGGATGGAGAGAGAGAGAGAGATAGGGAGACTCAGACAGGGAGGTGCACAGACAGAGGGATGGAGGGAGATAGGGAGACTCAGACAGGGAGGTGCAGAGAGAGAGACAGATGCACAAAGAGATAGAAAGCGGGACAGACAAACAGAGAGAGATAAGGATGAAAAGGAAGCAGGTATTTTTGACTGGGCATCTCCCTGCAGTATCTGTGACACTCAGTGTCCAAGGTTTAACTGCACCACAGGAAAGGAAACTGACCCCACCCAGTATTGGAGATCGAGAGCGGGGGGAGCAGATTACAACAAAATACGAGGGCTGCTCAAACCAGCTGCAGTCCATCGCACCAAGTTTAATTGACTAATCTCCAAAAAACAAGATAGCTTTGCAGGCCTGTGTTCCAGGCATTCTCATGTGCATTTAAGGGCATCTATTTACAAGCAGTACACAAAAGACGAATGCAGACTGACTGCTCAATTTACACTTGTACTTTCCGCCTCACAGGCCTTATTTACATCCTCTCCCAACCCCACAGTTGCTAAGCAACTCGCCACAGTCCTTCCAAATGAGCAGCAACACAAGGATGCAATATCATAAACATGCAGAGCTGGTAATTGGCTGGTTATTAAAGGAGAAATGCAGCATTTAAGGCCAGAACAAAACAGTTGCAGCACTTTGCAACTCTCAAACATCAATCTCTGTTGGAACCGGGCTGAGTAGCAGAGTGAAGGGTGTGGGGTATATCAGAGTGTTACAGTGAGGGGTGTGGGATATATCAGAGTGTTACAGCGAGGGGTGTGGGATATATCAGAGTGTTACAGCGAGGGGTGTGGGATATATCAGAGTATTACAGCGAGGGGTGTGGGATATATCAGAGTGTTACAGCGAGGGGTGTGGGATATATCAGAGTGTTACAGCGAGGGGTGTGGGATATATCAGAGTATTACAGCGAGGGGTGTGGGATATATCAGAGTGTTACAGTGAGGAGTGTGGGATATATCAGAGTGTTACAGTGAGGAGTGTGGGATATATCAAAGTGTTACAGTGAGGAGTGTGGGATATATCAGAGTATTACAGCGAGGGGTGTGGGATATATCAGAGTATTACAGTGAGGGGTGTGGGATATATCAGAGTGTTACAGCGAGGGGTGTGGGATATATCAGAGTGTTACAGCGAGGGGTGTGGGGTATATCAGAGTGTTACAGTGAGGGATGTGGGATATATCAGAGTGTTACAGTGAGGGGTGTGGGATATATCAGAGTGTTACAGTGAGGGGTGTGGGATATATCAGAGTGTTACAGCGAGGGGTGTGGGGTATATCAGAGTGTCACAGTGAGGGGTGTGGGGTATATCAGAGTGTTACAGTGAGGGGTGTGGGATATATCAGAGTGTTACACTGAGGGATGTGGGATATATCAGAGTGTTACTGTGAGGGATGTGGGATATATCAGAGTGTTACAGTGAGGGGTGTGGGATATATCAGAGTGTTACAGTGAGGGGTGTGGGATATATCAGATTGTTACAGTGAGGGGTGTGGGATATATCAGAGTGTTACAGTGAGGGATGTGGGATATATCAGAGTGTTACAGTGAGGGGTGTGGGATATATCAGAGTATTACAGTGAGGGGTGTGGGATATATCAGAGTGTCACAGTGAGGGGTGTGGGATATATCAGAGTATTACAGTGAGAGTTTGTGGGAGATATCAGAGTGTTAGAGTGAGGGGTGTGGGATATATCAGAGTGTTACAGTGAGGGATGTGGGATATATCAGAGTGTCACAGTGAGGGGTGTGGGATATATCAGAGTGTCACAGTGAGGGGTGTGGGATATATCAGAGTATTACAGTGAGAGTTTGTGGGATATATCAGAGTGTTACAGTGAGGGTGTGGGATATATCAGAGTATTACAGTGAGGGGTGTGGGATATATCAGAGTGTCACAGTGAGGGGTGTGGGATATATCAGAGTATTACAGTGAGAGTTTGTGGGATATATCAGAGTGTTACAGTGAGGGGTGTGGGATATATCAGAGTGTTACAGTGAGGGGTGTGGGATATATCAGAGTATTACAGCGAGGGGTGTGGGATATATCAGACTGTTACAGTGAGGGGTGTGGGATATATCAGAGTGTCACAGTGAGGGGTGTGGGATATATCAGAGTATTACAGCGAGGGGTGTGGGATATATCAGAGTGTTAGAGCGAGGGGTGTGGGATATATCAGAGTGTTACAGTGAGAGTTTGTGGGATATATCAGAGTGTTACAGCGAGGGGTGCGGGATATATCAGAGTCTTACAGTGAGGGGTGTGGGATATATCAGAGTGTTACAGTGAGGGATGTGGGATATATCAGAGTGTTACAGTGCAGTGTGTGGGATATATCAGAGTGTTACAGTGAGGGGTGTGGGATATATCAGAGTGTTACAGCGAGGGGTGTGAGATATATCAGAGTGTTCCAGTGAGAGTTTGTGGGATATATCAGAGTGTTACAGTGAGAGTTGGTGGGATATATCAGAGTGTAACAGTGAGGGGTGTGGGATATATCAGAGTGTTACAGTGAGAGTTTGTGGGATATATCAGAGTATTACAGCGAGAGTTTGTGGGATATATCAGAGTGTTACAGCGAGAGTTTGTGGGATATATCAGAGTGTTACAGTGAGAGTTTGTGGGATATATCAGAGTGTTCCAGTGAGAGTTTGTGGGATATATCAGAGTATTACAGCGAGAGTTTGTGGGATATATCAGAGTATTACAGCGAGAGTTTGTGGGATATATCAGAGTGTTCCAGCGAGAGTTTGTGGGATATATCAGAGTGTTACAGCGAGAGTTTGTGGGATATATCAGAGTATTACAGCGAGAGTTTGTGGGATATATCAGAGTGTTCCAGCGAGAGTTTGTGGGATATATCAGAGTGTTACAGTGAGAGTTTGTGGGATATTTCAGAGTGTTACAGCGAGAGTTTGTGGGATATTTCAGAGTGTTAGAGTGAGAGTTTGTGGGATATATCAGAGTGTTACAGTGAGAGTTTGTGGGATATTTCAGAGTGTTACAGTGAGAGTTTGTGGGATATATCAGAGTGTTACAGTGAGAGTTTGTGGGAGATATCAGAGTGTTACAGTGAGAGTTTGTGGGATATATCAGAGTGTTACAGTGAGCGTTTGTGGGATATCTCAGAGTGTTACAGTGAGAGTTTGTGGGATATCTCAGAGTGTTACAGTGAGAGTTTGTGGGATATATCAGAGTGTTACAGTGAGAGTTTGTGGGATATTTCAGAGTGTTACAGTGAGAGTTTGTGGGATATCTGAGTGTTACAGTGAGAGTTTGTGGGATATATCAGAGTGTTACAGTGAGAGTTTGTGGGATATATCAGAGTGTTACAGTGAGAGTTTGTGGGATATATCAGAGTGTGACAGTGAGAGTTTGTGGGATATATCAGAGTGTTACAGTGAGGGATGTGGGATATATCAGAGTGTTACAGTGAGGGATGTGGGATATATCAGAGTGTTACAGTGAGGGATGTGGGATATATCAGAGTGTTACAGTGAGGGATGTGGGATATATCAGAGTGTTACAGTGAGGGATGTGGGATATATCAGAGTGTTACAGTGAGGGGTGTGGGATATATCAGAGTGTTACAGTGAGGGGTGTGGGATATATCAGAGTGTTACAGCGAGGAGTGTGGGGTATACCAGAGTATTACAGTGAGAGTTTGTGGGATATATCAGAGTGTTACAGTGAGGGGTGTGGAATATATCAGAGTGTTACAGTGAGGGATGTGGGATATATCAGAGTGTTACAGTGAGGGGTGTGGGATATATCAGAGTATTACAGTGAGGGGTGTGGGATATATCAGAGTGTCACAGTGAGGGGTGTGGGATATATCAGAGTATTACAGTGAGAGTTTGTGGGAAACATCAGACTGTTACAGTGAGGGGTGTGGGATATATCAGAGTGTTACAGTGAGGGGTGTGGGATATATCAGAGTATTACAGCGAGGGGTGTGGGATATATCAGAGTATTACAGCGAGGGGTGTGGGATATATCAGAGTATTACAGTGAGGGGTGTGGGATATATCAGAGTGTTACAGTGAGGAGTGTGGGGTATATCAGAGTGTTACAGTGAGGGGTGTGGGATATATCAGAGTGTTACAGTGAGGGATGTGGGATATATCAGAGTGTTACAGTGAGGGGTGTGGGATATATCAGAGTATTACAGTGAGGGGTGTGGGATATATCAGAGTGTCACAGTGAGGGGTGTGGGATATATCAGAGTATTACAGTGAGAGTTTGTGGGATATATCAGAGTGTTACAGTGAGGGGTGTGGGATATATCAGAGTGTTACAGTGAGGGATGTGGGATATTTCAGAGTGTCACAGTGAGGGGTGTGGGATATATCAGAGTGTCACATTGAGGGGTGTGGGATATATCAGAGTATTACAGTGAGAGTTTGTGGGATATATCAGAGTGTTACAGTGAGGGGTGTGGGATATATCAGAGTATTACAGTGAGGGGTGTGGGATATTTCAGAGTGTCACAGTGAGGGGTGTGGGATATATCAGAGTATTACAGTGAGAGTTTGTGGGATATATCAGACTGTTACAGTGAGGGGTGTGGGATATATCAGAGTGTTACAGTGAGGGGTGTGGGATATATCAGAGTATTACAGTGAGGGGTGTGGAATATATCAGAGTGTTACAGTGAGGGATGTGGGATATATCAGAGTGTTACAGTGAGGGGTGTGGGATATATCAGAGTATTACAGTGAGGGGTGTGGGATATATCAGAGTGTCACAGTGAGGGGTGTGGGATATATCAGAGTATTACAGTGAGAGTTTGTGGGATATATCAGAGTGTTACAGCGAGGGGTGCGGGATATATCAGAGTCTTACAGTGAGGGGTGTGGGATATATCAGAGTGTTACAGTGAGGGATGTGGGATATATCAGAGTGTTACAGTGCAGTGTGTGGGATATATCAGAGTGTTACAGTGAGGGGTGTGGGATATATCAGAGTGTTACAGCGAGGGGTGTGAGATATATCAGAGTGTTCCAGTGAGAGTTTGTGGGATATATCAGAGTGTTACAGTGAGAGTTGGTGGGATATATCAGAGTGTAACAGTGAGGGGTGTGGGATATATCAGAGTGTTACAGTGAGAGTTTGTGGGATATATCAGAGTATTACAGCGAGAGTTTGTGGGATATATCAGAGTGTTACAGCGAGAGTTTGTGGGATATATCAGAGTGTTACAGTGAGAGTTTGTGGGATATATCAGAGTGTTCCAGTGAGAGTTTGTGGGATATATCAGAGTATTACAGCGAGAGTTTGTGGGATATATCAGAGTGTTCCAGTGAGAGTTTGTGGGATATATCAGAGTGTTACAGTGAGGGGTGTGGGATATATCAGAGTGTTACAGTGAGAGTTTGTGGGATATTTCAGAGTGTTACAGTGAGAGTTTGTGGGATATATCAGAGTGTTACAGTGAGAGTTTGTGGGATATATCAGAGTGTTACAGCGAGAGTTTGTGGGATATTTCAGAGTGTTAGAGTGAGAGTTTGTGGGATATATCAGAGTGTTACAGTGAGAGTTTGTGGGATATTTCAGAGTGTTACAGTGAGAGTTTGTGGGATATATCAGAGTGTAACAGTGAGAGTTTGTGGGATATATCAGAGTGTTACAGTGAGAGTTTGTGGGATATATCAGAGTGTTACAGTGAGAGTTTGTGGGATATATCAGAGTGTGACAGTGAGAGTTTGTGGGATATATCAGAGTGTTACAGTGAGGGATGTGGGATATATCAGAGTGTTACAGTGAGGGATGTGGGATATATCAGAGTGTTACAGTGAGGGATGTGGGATATATCAGAGTGTTACAGTGAGGGATGTGGGATATATCAGAGTGTTACAGTGAGGGATGTGGGATATATCAGAGTGTTACAGTGAGGGGTGTGGGATATATCAGAGTGTTACAGTGAGGGGTGTGGGATATATCAGAGTGTTACAGCGAGGAGTGTGGGGTATACCAGAGTATTACAGTGAGAGTTTGTGGGATATATCAGAGTGTTACAGTGAGGGGTGTGGAATATATCAGAGTGTTACAGTGAGGGATGTGGGATATATCAGAGTGTTACAGTGAGGGGTGTGGGATATATCAGAGTATTACAGTGAGGGGTGTGGGATATATCAGAGTGTCACAGTGAGGGGTGTGGGATATATCAGAGTATTACAGTGAGAGTTTGTGGGAAACATCAGACTGTTACAGTGAGGGGTGTGGGATATATCAGAGTGTTACAGTGAGGGGTGTGGGATATATCAGAGTATTACAGCGAGGGGTGTGGGATATATCAGAGTATTACAGCGAGGGGTGTGGGATATATCAGAGTATTACAGTGAGGGGTGTGGGGTATATCAGAGTGTTACAGTGAGGAGTGTGGGGTATATCAGAGTGTTACAGTGAGGGGTGTGGGATATATCAGAGTGTTACAGTGAGGGATGTGGGATATATCAGAGTGTTACAGTGAGGGGTGTGGGATATATCAGAGTATTACAGTGAGGGGTGTGGGATATATCAGAGTGTCACAGTGAGGGGTGTGGGATATATCAGAGTATTACAGTGAGAGTTTGTGGGATATATCAGAGTGTTACAGTGAGGGGTGTGGGATATATCAGAGTGTTACAGTGAGGGATGTGGGATATTTCAGAGTGTCACAGTGAGGGGTGTGGGATATATCAGAGTGTCACATTGAGGGGTGTGGGATATATCAGAGTATTACAGTGAGAGTTTGTGGGATATATCAGAGTGTTACAGTGAGGGGTGTGGGATATATCAGAGTATTACAGCGAGGGGTGTGGGATATATCAGACTGTTACAGTGAGGGGTGTGGGATATATCAGAGTGACACAGTGAGGGGTGTGGGATATATCAGAGTGTTACAGCGAGGGGTGCGGGATATATCAGAGTCTTACAGTGAGGGGTGTGGGATATATCAGAGTGTTACAGTGAGGGATGTGGGATATATCAGAGTGTTACAGTGCAGTGTGTGGGATATATCAGAGTGTTACAGTGAGGGGTGTGGGATATATCAGAGTGTTACAGCGAGGGGTGTGGGATATATCAGAGTGTTCCAGTGAGAGTTTGTGGGATATATCAGAGTGTTACAGTGAGAGTTGGTGGGATATATCAGAGTGTAACAGTGAGGGGTGTGGGATATATCAGAGTGTTACAGTGAGAGTTTGTGGGATATATCAGAGTATTACAGCGAGCGTTTGTGGGATATATCAGAGTGTTACAGCGAGAGTTTGTGGGATATATCAGAGTGTTACAGTGAGAGTTTGTGGGATATATCAGAGTGTTACAGTGAGAGTTTGTGGGATATATCAGAGTATTACAGCGAGAGTTTGTGGGATATATCAGAGTATTACAGCGAGAGTTTGTGGGATATATCAGAGTGTTCCAGCGAGAGTTTGTGGGATATATCAGAGTGTTACAGTGAGAGTTTGTGGGATATTTCAGAGTGTAACAGCGAGAGTTTGTGGGATATTTCAGAGTGTAAGAGTGAGAGTTTGTGGGATATATCAGAGTGTTACAGTGAGAGTTTGTGGGATATATCAGAGTGTTACAGTGAGAGTTTGTGGGATATATCAGAGTGTTACAGTGAGAGTTTATGGGATATATCAGAGTGTTACAGTGAGAGTTTGTGGGATATATCAGAGTATTACAGTGAGAGTTTGTGGGATATATCAGAGTGTTACAGTGAGAGTTTGTGGGATATATCAGAGTGTTACAGTGAGGGGTGTGGGATATATCAGAGTGTTACAGTGAGAGTTTGTGGGATATTTCAGAGTGTTACAGTGAGAGTTTGTGGGATATATCAGAGTGTTACAGTGAGAGTTTGTGGGATATATCAGAGTGTTACAGTGAGAGTTTGTGGGATATTTCAGAGTGTTACAGTGAGAGTTTGTGGGATATTTCAGAGTGTTACAGTGAGAGTTTGTGGGATATATCAGAGTGTTACAGTGAGAGTTTGTGGGATATTTCAGAGTGTTACAGTGAGAGTTTGTGGGATATCTCAGAGTGTTACAGTGAGGGGTGTGGGATATTTCAGAGTGTTACAGTGAGAGTTTGTGGGATATTTCAGAGTGTTACAGTGAGAGTTTGTGGGATATATCAGAGTGTTACAGTGAGAGTTTGTGGGATATTTCAGAGTGTTACAGTGAGAGTTTGTGGGATATATCAGAGTGTTACAGTGAGAGTTTGTGGGATATATCAGAGTGTTACAGTGAGGGGTGTGGGATATATCAGAGCGTTACAGTGAGTGGTCTGGGATATATCAGAGTGTTACAGTGAGAGTTTGTGGGATATTTCAGAGTGTTACAGTGAGAGTTTGTGCGATATTTCAGAGTGTTACAGTGAGAGTTTGTGGGATATTTCAGAGTGTTACAGTGAGAGTTTGTGGGATATATCAGAGTGTTACAGTGAGAGTTTGTGGGATATATCAGAGTGTTACAGTGAGAGTTTGTGGGATATATCAGAGTGTTACAGTGAGAGTTTGTGGGATATATCAGAGTGTTACAGTGAGAGTTTGTGGGATATATCAGAGTGTGACAGTGAGAGTTTGTGGGATATATCAGAGTGTTACAGTGAGAGTTTGTGGGATATATCAGAGTGTTACAGTGAGAGTTTGTGGGATATCTCAGAGTGTTACAGTGAGAGTTTGTGGGATATATCAGAGTGTTACAGTGAGAGTTTGTGGGATATTTCAGAGTGTTACAGTGAGATTTTGTGGGATATCTCAGAGTGTTACAGTGAGAGTTTGTGGGATATATCAGACTGTTACAGTGAGGGGTGTGGGATATATCAGAGTATTACAGTGAGGGGTGTGGGATATATCAGAGTGTCACAGTGAGGGGTGTGGGATATATCAGAGTATTACAGTGAGAGTTTGTGGGAAACATCAGACTGTTACAGTGAGGGGTGTGGGATATATCAGAGTGTCACAGTGAGGGGTGTGGGATATATCAGAGTGTTACAGTGAGGGATGTGGGATATATCAGAGTGTCACAGTGAGGGGTGTGGGATATATCAGAGTGTCACATTGAGGGGTGTGGGATATATCAGAGTATTACAGTGAGAGTTTGTGGGATATATCAGAGTGTTACAGTGAGGGGTGTGGGATATATCAGAGTATTACAGTGAGGGGTGTGGGATATATCAGAGTGTCACAGTGAGGGGTGTGGGATATATCAGAGTATTACAGTGAGTGTTTGTGGGATATATCAGAGTGTTACAGTGAGGGGTGTGGGATATATCAGAGTGTTACAGTGAGGGATGTGGGATATTTCAGAGTGTCACAGTGAGGGGTGTGGGATATATCAGAGTGTCACATTGAGGGGTGTGGGATATATCAGAGTATTACAGTGAGAGTTTGTGGGATATATCAGAGTGTTACAGTGAGGGGTGTGGGATATATCAGAGTATTACAGTGAGGGGTGTGGGATATTTCAGAGTGTCACAGTGAGGGGTGTGGGATATATCAGAGTATTACAGTGAGAGTTTGTGGGATATATCAGACTGTTACAGTGAGGGGTGTGGGATATATCAGAGTGTTACAGTGAGGGGTGTGGGATATATCAGAGTATTACAGCGAGGGGTGTGGGATATATCAGACTGTTACAGTGAGGGGTGTGGGATATATCAGAGTGACACAGTGAGGGGTGTGGGATATATCAGAGTGTTACAGCGAGGGGTGCGGGATATATCAGAGTCTTACAGTGAGGGGTGTGGGATATATCAGAGTGTTACAGTGAGGGATGTGGGATATATCAGAGTGTTACAGTGCAGTGTGTGGGATATATCAGAGTGTTACAGTGAGGGGTGTGGGATATATCAGAGTGTTACAGCGAGGGGTGTGGGATATATCAGAGTGTTCCAGTGAGAGTTTGTGGGATATATCAGAGTGTTACAGTGAGAGTTGGTGGGATATATCAGAGTGTAACAGTGAGGGGTGTGGGATATATCAGAGTGTTACAGTGAGAGTTTGTGGGATATATCAGAGTATTACAGCGAGCGTTTGTGGGATATATCAGAGTGTTACAGCGAGAGTTTGTGGGATATATCAGAGTGTTACAGTGAGAGTTTGTGGGATATATCAGAGTGTTACAGTGAGAGTTTGTGGGATATATCAGAGTATTACAGCGAGAGTTTGTGGGATATATCAGAGTGTTCCAGCGAGAGTTTGTGGGATATATCAGAGTGTTACAGTGAGAGTTTGTGGGATATATCAGAGTGTTACAGTGAGAGTTTGTGGGATATTTCAGAGTGTAACAGCGAGAGTTTGTGGGATATTTCAGAGTGTAAGAGTGAGAGTTTGTGGGATATATCAGAGTGTTACAGTGAGAGTTTGTGGGATATATCAGAGTGTTACAGTGAGAGTTTGTGGGATATATCAGAGTGTTACAGTGAGAGTTTATGGGATATATCAGAGTGTTACAGTGAGAGTTTGTGGGATATATCAGAGTATTACAGTGAGAGTTTGTGGGATATATCAGAGTGTTACAGCGAGGGGTGTGGGATATATCAGAGTATTACAGCGAGGGGTGTGGGATATATCAGAGTGTTACAGTGAGGAGTGTGGGATATATCAGAGTGTTACAGTGAGGAGTGTGGGATATATCAAAGTGTTACAGTGAGGAGTGTGGGATATATCAGAGTATTACAGCGAGGGGTGTGGGATATATCAGAGTATTACAGTGAGGGGTGTGGGATATATCAGAGTGTTACAGCGAGGGGTGTGGGATATATCAGAGTGTTACAGCGAGGGGTGTGGGGTATATCAGAGTGTTACAGTGAGGGATGTGGGATATATCAGAGTGTTACAGTGAGGGGTGTGGGATATATCAGAGTGTTACAGTGAGGGGTGTGGGATATATCAGAGTGTTACAGCGAGGGGTGTGGGGTATATCAGAGTGTCACAGTGAGGGGTGTGGGGTATATCAGAGTGTTACAGTGAGGGGTGTGGGATATATCAGAGTGTTACACTGAGGGATGTGGGATATATCAGAGTGTTACTGTGAGGGATGTGGGATATATCAGAGTGTTACAGTGAGGGGTGTGGGATATATCAGAGTGTTACAGTGAGGGGTGTGGGATATATCAGAGTGTTACAGTGAGGGGTGTGGGATATATCAGAGTGTTACAGTGAGGGATGTGGGATATATCAGAGTGTTACAGTGAGGGGTGTGGGATATATCAGAGTATTACAGTGAGGGGTGTGGGATATATCAGAGTGTCACAGTGAGGGGTGTGGGATATATCAGAGTATTACAGTGAGAGTTTGTGGGAGATATCAGAGTGTTACAGTGAGGGGTGTGGGATATATCAGAGTGTTACAGTGAGGGATGTGGGATATATCAGAGTGTCACAGTGAGGGGTGTGGGATATATCAGAGTGTCACAGTGAGGGGTGTGGGATATATCAGAGTATTACAGTGAGAGTTTGTGGGATATATCAGAGTGTTACAGTGAGGGTGTGGGATATATCAGAGTATTACAGTGAGGGGTGTGGGATATATCAGAGTGTCACAGTGAGGGGTGTGGGATATATCAGAGTATTACAGTGAGAGTTTGTGGGATATATCAGACTGTTACAGTGAGGGGTGTGGGATATATCAGAGTGTTACAGTGAGGGGTGTGGGATATATCAGAGTATTACAGCGAGGGGTGTGGGATATATCAGACTGTTACAGTGAGGGGTGTGGGATATATCAGAGTGTCACAGTGAGGGGTGTGGGATATATCTGAGTATTACAGTGAGAGTTTGTGGGATCTATCAGACTGTTACAGTGAGGGGTGTGGGATATATCAGAGTGTTACAGTGAGGGGTGTGCGATATATCAGAGTATTACAGCGAGGGGTGTGGGATATATCAGAGTGTTAGAGCGAGGGGTGTGGGATATATCAGAGTGTTACAGTGAGAGTTTGTGGGATATATCAGAGTGTTACAGCGAGGGGTGCGGGATATATCAGAGTCTTACAGTGAGGGGTGTGGGATATATCAGAGTGTTACAGTGAGGGATGTGGGATATATCAGAGTGTTACAGTGCAGTGTGTGGGATATATCAGAGTGTTACAGTGAGGGGTGTGGGATATATCAGAGTGTTACAGCGAGGGGTGTGAGATATATCAGAGTGTTCCAGTGAGAGTTTGTGGGATATATCAGAGTGTTACAGTGAGAGTTGGTGGGATATATCAGAGTGTAACAGTGAGGGGTGTGGGATATATCAGAGTGTTACAGTGAGAGTTTGTGGGATATATCAGAGTATTACAGCGAGAGTTTGTGGGATATATCAGAGTGTTACAGCGAGAGTTTGTGGGATATATCAGAGTGTTACAGTGAGAGTTTGTGGGATATATCAGAGTGTTCCAGTGAGAGTTTGTGGGATATATCAGAGTATTACAGCGAGAGTTTGTGGGATATATCAGAGTATTACAGCGAGAGTTTGTGGGATATATCAGAGTGTTCCAGCGAGAGTTTGTGGGATATATCAGAGTGTTACAGTGAGAGTTTGTGGGATATTTCAGAGTGTTACAGCGAGAGTTTGTGGGATATTTCAGAGTGTTAGAGTGAGAGTTTGTGGGATATATCAGAGTGTTACAGTGAGAGTTTGTGGGATATTTCAGAGTGTTACAGTGAGAGTTTGTGGGATATATCAGAGTGTTACAGTGAGAGTTTGTGGGAGATATCAGAGTGTTACAGTGAGAGTTTGTGGGATATATCAGAGTGTTACAGTGAGCGTTTGTGGGATATCTCAGAGTGTTACAGTGAGAGTTTGTGGGATATCTCAGAGTGTTACAGTGAGAGTTTGTGGGATATATCAGAGTGTTACAGTGAGAGTTTGTGGGATATTTCAGAGTGTTACAGTGAGAGTTTGTGGGATATCTGAGTGTTACAGTGAGAGTTTGTGGGATATATCAGAGTGTTACAGTGAGAGTTTGTGGGATATATCAGAGTGTTACAGTGAGAGTTTGTGGGATATATCAGAGTGTAACAGTGAGAGTTTGTGGGATATATCAGAGTGTTACAGTGAGAGTTTGTGGGATATATCAGAGTGTTACAGTGAGAGTTTGTGGGATATATCAGAGTGTGACAGTGAGAGTTTGTGGGATATATCAGAGTGTTACAGTGAGGGATGTGGGATATATCAGAGTGTTACAGTGAGGGATGTGGGATATATCAGAGTGTTACAGTGAGGGATGTGGGATATATCAGAGTGTTACAGTGAGGGATGTGGGATATATCAGAGTGTTACAGTGAGGGATGTGGGATATATCAGAGTGTTACAGTGAGGGGTGTGGGATATATCAGAGTGTTACAGTGAGGGGTGTGGGATATATCAGAGTGTTACAGCGAGGAGTGTGGGGTATACCAGAGTATTACAGTGAGAGTTTGTGGGATATATCAGAGTGTTACAGTGAGGGGTGTGGAATATATCAGAGTGTTACAGTGAGGGATGTGGGATATATCAGAGTGTTACAGTGAGGGGTGTGGGATATATCAGAGTATTACAGTGAGGGGTGTGGGATATATCAGAGTGTCACAGTGAGGGGTGTGGGATATATCAGAGTATTACAGTGAGAGTTTGTGGGAAACATCAGACTGTTACAGTGAGGGGTGTGGGATATATCAGAGTGTTACAGTGAGGGGTGTGGGATATATCAGAGTATTACAGCGAGGGGTGTGGGATATATCAGAGTATTACAGCGAGGGGTGTGGGATATATCAGAGTATTACAGTGAGGGGTGTGGGATATATCAGAGTGTTACAGTGAGGAGTGTGGGGTATATCAGAGTGTTACAGTGAGGGGTGTGGGATATATCAGAGTGTTACAGTGAGGGATGTGGGATATATCAGAGTGTTACAGTGAGGGGTGTGGGATATATCAGAGTATTACAGTGAGGGGTGTGGGATATATCAGAGTGTCACAGTGAGGGGTGTGGGATATATCAGAGTATTACAGTGAGAGTTTGTGGGATATATCAGAGTGTTACAGTGAGGGGTGTGGGATATATCAGAGTGTTACAGTGAGGGATGTGGGATATTTCAGAGTGTCACAGTGAGGGGTGTGGGATATATCAGAGTGTCACATTGAGGGGTGTGGGATATATCAGAGTATTACAGTGAGAGTTTGTGGGATATATCAGAGTGTTACAGTGAGGGGTGTGGGATATATCAGAGTATTACAGTGAGGGGTGTGGGATATTTCAGAGTGTCACAGTGAGGGGTGTGGGATATATCAGAGTATTACAGTGAGAGTTTGTGGGATATATCAGACTGTTACAGTGAGGGGTGTGGGATATATCAGAGTGTTACAGTGAGGGGTGTGGGATATATCAGAGTATTACAGTGAGGGGTGTGGAATATATCAGAGTGTTACAGTGAGGGATGTGGGATATATCAGAGTGTTACAGTGAGGGGTGTGGGATATATCAGAGTATTACAGTGAGGGGTGTGGGATATATCAGAGTGTCACAGTGAGGGGTGTGGGATATATCAGAGTATTACAGTGAGAGTTTGTGGGATATATCAGAGTGTTACAGCGAGGGGTGCGGGATATATCAGAGTCTTACAGTGAGGGGTGTGGGATATATCAGAGTGTTACAGTGAGGGATGTGGGATATATCAGAGTGTTACAGTGCAGTGTGTGGGATATATCAGAGTGTTACAGTGAGGGGTGTGGGATATATCAGAGTGTTACAGCGAGGGGTGTGAGATATATCAGAGTGTTCCAGTGAGAGTTTGTGGGATATATCAGAGTGTTACAGTGAGAGTTGGTGGGATATATCAGAGTGTAACAGTGAGGGGTGTGGGATATATCAGAGTGTTACAGTGAGAGTTTGTGGGATATATCAGAGTATTACAGCGAGAGTTTGTGGGATATATCAGAGTGTTACAGCGAGAGTTTGTGGGATATATCAGAGTGTTACAGTGAGAGTTTGTGGGATATATCAGAGTGTTCCAGTGAGAGTTTGTGGGATATATCAGAGTATTACAGCGAGAGTTTGTGGGATATATCAGAGTATTACAGCGAGAGTTTGTGGGATATATCAGAGTGTTCCAGCGAGAGTTTGTGGGATATATCAGAGTGTTACAGTGAGAGTTTGTGGGATATTTCAGAGTGTTACAGCGAGAGTTTGTGGGATATTTCAGAGTGTTAGAGTGAGAGTTTGTGGGATATATCAGAGTGTTACAGTGAGAGTTTGTGGGATATTTCAGAGTGTTACAGTGAGAGTTTGTGGGATATATCAGAGTGTTACAGTGAGAGTTTGTGGGAGATATCAGAGTGTTACAGTGAGAGTTTGTGGGATATTTCAGAGTGTTACAGTGAGAGTTTGTGGGATATATCAGAGTGTTACAGTGAGAGTTTGTGGGATATATCAGAGTGTTACAGTGAGAGTTTGTGGGATATATCAGAGTGTAACAGTGAGAGTTTGTGGGATATATCAGAGTGTTACAGTGAGAGTTTGTGGGATATATCAGAGTGTTACAGTGAGAGTTTGTGGGATATATCAGAGTGTGACAGTGAGAGTTTGTGGGATATATCAGAGTGTTACAGTGAGGGATGTGGGATATATCAGAGTGTTACAGTGAGGGATGTGGGATATATCAGAGTGTTACAGTGAGGGATGTGGGATATATCAGAGTGTTACAGTGAGGGATGTGGGATATATCAGAGTGTTACAGTGAGGGATGTGGGATATATCAGAGTGTTACAGTGAGGGGTGTGGGATATATCAGAGTGTTACAGTGAGGGGTGTGGGATATATCAGAGTGTTACAGCGAGGAGTGTGGGGTATACCAGAGTATTACAGTGAGAGTTTGTGGGATATATCAGAGTGTTACAGTGAGGGGTGTGGAATATATCAGAGTGTTACAGTGAGGGATGTGGGATATATCAGAGTGTTACAGTGAGGGGTGTGGGATATATCAGAGTGTCACAGTGAGGGGTGTGGGATATATCAGAGTATTACAGTGAGAGTTTGTGGGAAACATCAGACTGTTACAGTGAGGGGTGTGGGATATATCAGAGTGTTACAGTGAGGGGTGTGGGATATATCAGAGTATTACAGCGAGGGGTGTGGGATATATCAGAGTATTACAGCGAGGGGTGTGGGATATATCAGAGTATTACAGTGAGGGGTGTGGGATATATCAGAGTGTTACAGTGAGGAGTGTGGGGTATATCAGAGTGTTACAGTGAGGGGTGTGGGATATATCAGATTGTTACAGTGAGGGATGTGGGATATATCAGAGTGTTACAGTGAGGGGTGTGGGATATATCAGAGTATTACAGTGAGGGGTGTGGGATATATCAGAGTGTCACAGTGAGGGGTGTGGGATATATCAGAGTATTACAGTGAGAGTTTGTGGGATATATCAGAGTGTTACAGTGAGGGGTGTGGGATATATCAGAGTGTTACAGTGAGGGATGTGGGATATTTCAGAGTGTCACAGTGAGGGGTGTGGGATATATCAGAGTATGACAGTGAGAGTTTGTGGGATATATCAGACTGTTACAGTGAGGGGTGTGGGATATATCAGAGTGTTACAGTGAGGGGTGTGGGATATATCAGAGTATTACAGCGAGGGGTGTGGGATATATCAGACTGTTACAGTGAGGGGTGTGGGATATATCAGAGTGACACAGTGAGGGGTGTGGGATATATCAGAGTGTTACAGCGAGGGGTGCGGGATATATCAGAGTCTTACAGTGAGGGGTGTGGGATATATCAGAGTGTTACAGTGAGGGATGTGGGATATATCAGAGTGTTACAGTGCAGTGTGTGGGATATATCAGAGTGTTACAGTGAGGGGTGTGGGATATATCAGAGTGTTACAGCGAGGGGTGTGGGATATATCAGAGTGTTCCAGTGAGAGTTTGTGGGATATATCAGAGTGTTACAGTGAGAGTTGGTGGGATATATCAGAGTGTAACAGTGAGGGGTGTGGGATATATCAGAGTGTTACAGTGAGAGTTTGTGGGATATATCAGAGTATTACAGCGAGCGTTTGTGGGATATATCAGAGTGTTACAGCGAGAGTTTGTGGGATATATCAGAGTGTTACAGTGAGAGTTTGTGGGATATATCAGAGTGTTACAGTGAGAGTTTGTGGGATTTATCAGAGTATTACAGCGAGAGTTTGTGGGATATATCAGAGTATTACAGCGAGAGTTTGTGGGATATATCAGAGTGTTCCAGCGAGAGTTTGTGGGATATATCAGAGTGTTACAGTGAGAGTTTGTGGGATATTTCAGAGTGTAACAGCGAGAGTTTGTGGGATATTTCAGAGTGTAAGAGTGAGAGTTTGTGGGATATATCAGAGTGTTACAGTGAGAGTTTGTGGGATATATCAGAGTGTTACAGTGAGAGTTTGTGGGATATATCAGAGTGTTACAGTGAGAGTTTATGGGATATATCAGAGTGTTACAGTGAGAGTTTGTGGGATATATCAGAGTATTACAGTGAGAGTTTGTGGGATATATCAGAGTGTTACAGTGAGAGTTTGTGGGATATATCAGAGTGTTACAGTGAGGGGTGTGGGATATATCAGAGTGTTACAGTGAGGGGTGTGGGATATATCAGAGTGTTACAGTGAGAGTTTGTGGGATATATCAGTATTACAGTGAGAGTTTGTGGGATATATCAGAGTGTTACAGTGAGAGTTTGTGGGATATTTCAGAGTGTTACAGTGAGAGTTTGTGGGATATATCAGAGTGTTACAGTGAGAGTTTGTGGGATATATCAGAGTGTTACAGTGAGAGTTTGTGGGATATTTCAGAGTGTTACAGTGAGAGTTTGTGGGATATTTCAGAGTGTTACAGTGAGAGTTTGTGGGATATATCAGAGTGTTACAGTGAGAGTTTGTGGGATATTTCAGAGTGTTACAGTGAGAGTTTGTGGGATATCTCAGAGTGTTACAGTGAGGGGTGTGGGATATTTCAGAGTGTTACAGTGAGAGTTTGTGGGATATTTCAGAGTGTTACAGTGAGAGTTTGTGGGATATATCAGAGTGTTACAGTGAGAGTTTGTGGGATATTTCAGAGTGTTACAGTGAGAGTTTGTGGGATATATCAGAGTGTTACAGTGAGAGTTTGTGGGATATATCAGAGTGTTACAGTGAGGGGTGTGGGATATATCAGAGCGTTACAGTGAGTGGTCTGGGATATATCAGAGTGTTACAGTGAGAGTTTGTGGGATATTTCAGAGTGTTACAGTGAGAGTTTGTGCGATATTTCAGAGTGTTACAGTGAGAGTTTGTGGGATATTTCAGAGTGTTACAGTGAGAGTTTGTGGGATATATCAGAGTGTTACAGTGAGAGTTTGTGGGATATATCAGAGTGTTACAGTGAGAGTTTGTGGGATATATCAGAGTGTTACAGTGAGAGTTTGTGGGATATATCAGAGTGTTACAGTGAGAGTTTGTGGGATATATCAGAGTGTTACAGTGAGAGTTTGTGGGATATATCAGAGTGTGACAGTGAGAGTTTGTGGGATATATCAGAGTGTTACAGTGAGAGTTTGTGGGATATATCAGAGTGTTACAGTGAGAGTTTGTGGGATATCTCAGAGTGTTACAGTGAGAGTTTGTGGGATATATCAGAGTGTTACAGTGAGAGTTTGTGGGATATTTCAGAGTGTTACAGTGAGATTTTGTGGGATATCTCAGAGTGTTACAGTGAGAGTTTGTGGGATATATCAGACTGTTACAGTGAGGGGTGTGGGATATATCAGAGTAATACAGTGAGGGGTGTGGGATATATCAGAGTGTCACAGTGAGGGGTGTGGGATATATCAGAGTATTACAGTGAGAGTTTGTGGGAAACATCAGACTGTTACAGTGAGGAGTGTGGGATATATCAGAGTGTCACAGTGAGGGGTGTGGGATATATCAGAGTGTTACAGTGAGGGATGTGGGATATATCAGAGTGTCACAGTGAGGGGTGTGGGATATATCAGAGTGTCACATTGAGGGGTGTGGGATATATCAGAGTATTACAGTGAGAGTTTGTGGGATATATCAGAGTGTTACAGTGAGGGGTGTGGGATATATCAGAGTATTACAGTGAGGGGTGTGGGATATATCAGAGTGTCACAGTGAGGGGTGTGGGATATATCAGAGTATTACAGTGAGAGTTTGTGGGATATATCAGAGTGTTACAGTGAGGGGTGTGGGATATATCAGAGTGTTACAGTGAGGGATGTGGGATATTTCAGAGTGTCACAGTGAGGGGTGTGGGATATATCAGAGTGTCACATTGAGGGGTGTGGGATATATCAGAGTATTACAGTGAGAGTTTGTGGGATATATCAGAGTGTTACAGTGAGGGGTGTGGGATATATCAGAGTATTACAGTGAGGGGTGTGGGATATTTCAGAGTGTCACAGTGAGGGGTGTGGGATATATCAGAGTATTACAGTGAGAGTTTGTGGGATATATCAGACTGTTACAGTGAGGGGTGTGGGATATATCAGAGTGTTACAGTGAGGGGTGTGGGATATATCAGAGTATTACAGCGAGGGGTGTGGGATATATCAGACTGTTACAGTGAGGGGTGTGGGATATATCAGAGTGACACAGTGAGGGGTGTGGGATATATCAGAGTGTTACAGCGAGGGGTGCGGGATATATCAGAGTCTTACAGTGAGGGGTGTGGGATATATCAGAGTGTTACAGTGAGGGATGTGGGATATATCAGAGTGTTACAGTGCAGTGTGTGGGATATATCAGAGTGTTACAGTGAGGGGTGTGGGATATATCAGAGTGTTACAGCGAGGGGTGTGGGATATATCAGAGTGTTCCAGTGAGAGTTTGTGGGATATATCAGAGTGTTACAGTGAGAGTTGGTGGGATATATCAGAGTGTAACAGTGAGGGGTGTGGGATATATCAGAGTGTTACAGTGAGAGTTTGTGGGATATATCAGAGTATTACAGCGAGCGTTTGTGGGATATATCAGAGTGTTACAGCGAGAGTTTGTGGGATATATCAGAGTGTTACAGTGAGAGTTTGTGGGATATATCAGAGTGTTACAGTGAGAGTTTGTGGGATATATCAGAGTGTTACAGTGAGAGTTTGTGGGATATATCAGAGTATTACAGCGAGAGTTTGTGGGATATATCAGAGTATTACAGCGAGAGTTTGTGGGATATATCAGAGTGTTCCAGCGAGAGTTTGTGGGATATATCAGAGTGTTACAGTGAGAGTTTGTGGGATATTTCAGAGTGTAACAGCGAGAGTTTGTGGGATATTTCAGAGTGTAAGAGTGAGAGTTTGTGGGATATATCAGAGTGTTACAGTGAGAGTTTGTGGGATATATCAGAGTGTTACAGTGAGAGTTTGTGGGATATATCAGAGTGTTACAGTGAGAGTTTATGGGATATATCAGAGTGTTACAGTGAGAGTTTGTGGGATATATCAGAGTATTACAGTGAGAGTTTGTGGGATATATCAGAGTGTTACAGTGAGAGTTTGTGGGATATATCAGAGTGTTACAGTGAGGGGTGTGGGATATATCAGAGTGTTACAGTGAGAGTTTGTGGGATATTTCAGAGTGTTACAGTGAGAGTTTGTGGGATATATCAGAGTGTTACAGTGAGAGTTTGTGGGATATATCAGAGTGTTACAGTGAGAGTTTGTGGGATATTTCAGAGTGTTACAGTGAGAGTTTGTGGGATATTTCAGAGTGTTACAGTGAGAGTTTGTGGGATATATCAGAGTGTTACAGTGAGAGTTTGTGGGATATTTCAGAGTGTTACAGTGAGAGTTTGTGGGATATCTCAGAGTGTTACAGTGAGGGGTGTGGGATATTTCAGAGTGTTACAGTGAGAGTTTGTGGGATATTTCAGAGTGTTACAGTGAGAGTTTGTGGGATATATCAGAGTGTTACAGTGAGAGTTTGTGGGATATTTCAGAGTGTTACAGTGAGAGTTTGTGGGATATATCAGAGTGTTACAGTGAGAGTTTGTGGGATATATCAGAGTGTTACAGTGAGGGGTGTGGGATATATCAGAGCGTTACAGTGAGTGGTCTGGGATATATCAGAGTGTTACAGTGAGAGTTTGTGGGATATTTCAGAGTGTTACAGTGAGAGTTTGTGCGATATTTCAGAGTGTTACAGTGAGAGTTTGTGGGATATTTCAGAGTGTTACAGTGAGAGTTTGTGGGATATATCAGAGTGTTACAGTGAGAGTTTGTGGGATATATCAGAGTGTTACAGTGAGAGTTTGTGGGATATATCAGAGTGTTACAGTGAGAGTTTGTGGGATATATCAGAGTGTTACAGTGAGAGTTTGTGGGATATATCAGAGTGTTACAGTGAGAGTTTGTGGGATATATCAGAGTGTTACAGTGAGAGTTTGTGGGATATATCAGAGTGTTACAGTGAGAGTTTGTGGGATATTTCAGAGTGTTACAGTGAGATTTTGTGGGATATCTCAGAGTGTTACAGTGAGAGTTTGTGGGATATATCAGACTGTTACAGTGAGGGGTGTGGGATATATCAGAGTATTACAGTGAGGGGTGTGGGATATATCAGAGTGTCACAGTGAGGGGTGTGGGATATATCAGAGTATTACAGTGAGAGTTTGTGGGAAACATCAGACTGTTACAGTGAGGGGTGTGGGATATATCAGAGTGTCACAGTGAGGGGTGTGGGATATATCAGAGTGTTACAGTGAGGGATGTGGGATATATCAGAGTGTCACAGTGAGGGGTGTGGGATATATCAGAGTGTCACATTGAGGGGTGTGGGATATATCAGAGTATTACAGTGAGAGTTTGTGGGATATATCAGAGTGTTACAGTGAGGGGTGTGGGATATATCAGAGTATTACAGTGAGGGGTGTGGGATATATCAGAGTGTCACAGTGAGGGGTGTGGGATATATCAGAGTATTACAGTGAGAGTTTGTGGGATATATCAGACTGTTACAGTGAGGGCTGTGGGATATATCAGAGTGTTACAGTGAGGGGTGTGGGATATATCAGAGTATTACAGCGAGGGGTGTGGGATATATCAGACTGTTACAGTGAGGGGTGTGGGATATATCAGAGTGTCACAGTGAGGGGTGTGGGATATATCTGAGTATTACAGTGAGAGTTTGTGGGATCTATCAGACTGTTACAGTGAGGGGTGTGGGATATATCAGAGTGTTACAGTGAGGGGTGTGGGATATATCAGAGTATTACAGCGAGGGGTGTGGGATATATCAGAGTGTTAGAGCGAGGGGTGTGGGATATATCAGAGTGTTACAGTGAGAGTTTGTGGGATATATCAGAGTGTTACAGCGAGGGGTGCGGGATATATCAGAGTCTTACAGTGAGGGGTGTGGGATATATCAGAGTGTTACAGTGAGGGATGTGGGATATATCAGAGTGTTACAGTGCAGTGTGTGGGATATATCAGAGTGTTACAGTGAGGGGTGTGGGATATATCAGAGTGTTACAGCGAGGGGTGTGGGATATATCAGAGTGTTCCAGTGAGAGTTTGTGGGATATATCAGAGTGTTAAAGTGAGAGTTGGTGGGATATATCAGAGTGTAACAGTGAGGGGTGTGGGATATATCAGAGTGTTACAGTGAGAGTTTGCGGGATATATCAGAGTATTACAGCGAGCGTTTGTGTGATATATCAGAGTGTTACAGCGAGAGTTTGTGGGATATATCAGAGTGTTACAGTGAGAGTTTGTGGGATATATCAGAGTGTTACAGTGAGAGTTTGTGGGATATATCAGAGTATTACAGCGAGAGTTTGTGGGATATATCAGAGTATTACAGCGAGAGTTTGTGGGATATATCAGAGTGTTCCAGCGAGAGTTTGTGGGATATATCAGAGTGTTACAGTGAGAGTTTGTGGGATATTTCAGAGTGCAACAGCGAGAGTTTGTGGGATATTTCAGAGTGTAAGAGTGAGAGTTTGTGGGATATATCAGAGTGTTACAGTGAGAGTTTGTGGGATATATCAGAGTGTTACAGTGAGAGTTTGTGGGATATATCAGAGTGTTACAGTGAGAGTTTATGGGATATATCAGAGTGTTACAGTGAGAGTTTGTGGGATATATCAGTATTACAGTGAGAGTTTGTGGGATATATCAGAGTGTTACAGTGAGAGTTTGTGGGATATATCAGAGTGTTACAGTGAGGGGTGTGGGATATATCAGAGTGTTACAGTGAGAGTTTGTGGGATATATCAGAGTGTTACAGTGAGAGTTTGTGGGATATTTCAGAGTGTTACAGTGAGAGTTGGTGGGATATATCAGAGTGTTACAGTGAGAGTTTGTGGGATATTTCAGAGTGTTACAGTGAGAGTTTGTGGGATATTTCAGAGTGTTACAGTGAGAGTTTGTGGGATATATCAGAGTGTTACAGTGAGAGTTTGTGGGATATTTCAGAGTGTTACAGTGAGAGTTTGTGGGATATCTCAGAGTGTTACAGTGAGGGGTGTGGGATATTTCAGAGTGTTACAGTGAGAGTTTGTGGGATATTTCAGAGTGTTACAGTGAGAGTTTGTGGGATATATCAGAGTGTTACAGTGAGAGTTTGTGGGATATTTCAGAGTGTTACAGTGAGAGTTTGTGGGATATATCAGAGTGTTACAGTGAGAGTTTGTGGGATATATCAGAGTGTTACAGTGAGGGGTGTGGGATATATCAGCGTTACAGTGAGTGGTCTGGGATATATCAGAGTGTTACAGTGAGAGTTTGTGGGAATTTCAGAGTGTTACAGTGAGAGTTTGTGGGATATTTCAGAGTGTTACAGTGAGAGTTTGTGGGATATTTCAGAGTGTTACAGTGAGAGTTTGTGGGATATCTCAGAGTGTTACAGTGAGAGTTTGTGGGATATATCAGAGTGTTACAGTGAGAGTTTGTGGGATATATCAGTGTGTTACAGTGAGAGTTTGTGGGATATATCAGAGTGTGACGGTGAGAGTTTGTGGGATATATCAGAGTGTTACAGTGAGGGATGTGGGATATATCAGAGTGTTACAGTGAGGGATGTGGGATATATCAGAGTGTTACAGTGAGGGATGTGGGATATATCAGAGTGTTACAGTGAGGGATGTGGGATATATCAGAGTGTTACAGTGAGGGATGTGGGATATATCAGAGTGTTACAGTGAGGGGTGTGGGATATATCAGAGTGTTACAGCGAGGGGTGTGGGGTATATCAGAGTATTACAGTGAGAGTTTGTGGGATATATCAGAGTGTTACAGTGAGGGGTGTGGGATATATCAGAGTGTTACAGTGAGGGATGTGGGATATAACAGAGTGTTACAGTGAGGGGTGTGGGATATATCAGAGTGTTACAGTGAGGGATGTGGGATATATCAGAGTGTCACAGTGAGGGGTGTGGGATATATCAGAGTATTACAGTGAGGGGTGTGGGATATATCAGAGTGTCACAGTGAGGGGTGTGGGATATATCAGAGTATTACAGTGAGAGATTGTGGGATATATCAGAGTGTTACAGTGAGAGTTTGTGGGATATATCAGAGTGTTACAGTGAGAGTTTGTGGGATATATCAGAGTGTTACAGTGAGAGTTTGTGGGATATATCAGAGTGTTACAGTGAGAGTTTGTGGGATATATCAGAGTGTGACGGTGAGAGTTTGTGGGATATATCAGAGTGTTACAGTGAGGGATGTGGGATATATCAGAGTGTTACAGTGAGAGTTTGTGGGATATATCAGAGTGTGACGGTGAGAGTTTGTGGGATATATCAGAGTGTTACAGTGAGGGGTGTGGGATATATCAGAGTGTTACAATGAGGGGTGTGGGATATATCAGAGTGTTACAGTGAGAGTTTGTGGGATATATCAGAGTGTTACAGTGAGAGTTTGTGGGATATATCAGAGTGTTACAGTGAGAGTTTGTGGGATATATCAGAGTGTTACAGTGAGGGGTGTGGGATATATCAGAGTATTACAGTGAGGGGTGTGCGATATATCAGAGTATTACAGTGAGGGGTGTGGGATATATCAGAGTGTTACAGTGAGAGTTTGTGGGATATATCAGAGTGTTACAGTGAGAGTTTGTGGGATATATCAGAGTGTTACAGTGAGGGGTGTGGGATATATCAGAGTGTTACAGTGAGGGGTGTGGGATATATCAGAGTGTTACAGTGAGAGTTTGTGGGATATATCACAG
Organism: Heterodontus francisci; assembly: GCF_036365525.1. Classification (NCBI taxonomy): domain Eukaryota; kingdom Metazoa; phylum Chordata; class Chondrichthyes; order Heterodontiformes; family Heterodontidae; genus Heterodontus; species Heterodontus francisci. Next base: position 431,359 of record NC_090404.1, on the reverse strand, counting down.
TGTTACAGTGAGGGGTGTGGGATATATCAGAGTGTTTACAGTGAGAGTTTGTGGGAGATATCAGAGTGTTAGAGTGAGAGTTTGTGGGATATATCAGAGTGTTACAGTGAGAGTTTGTGGGATATATCAGAGTGTTACAGTGAGAGTTTGTGGGATATATCAGAGTGTTACAGTGAGAGTTTGTGGGATATATCAGAGTGTTACAGCGAGAGTTTGTGGGATATTTCAGAGTGGTACAGTGAGAGTTTGTGGGATATATCAGAGTGTTACAGTGAGAGTTTGTGGGATATATCAGAGTGTTACAGTGAGAGTTTGTGGGATATATCAGAGTGTTACAGTGAGAGTTTGTGGGATATATCAGAGTGTTACAGTGAGAGTTTGTGGGATATGTCAGAGTGTTACAGTGAGAGTTTGTGGGATATATCAGAGTGTTACAGTGAGAGTTTGTGGGATATATCAGAGTGTTACAGTGAGAGTTTGTGGGATATATCAGAGTGTTACAGTGAGGGCTGTGGGATATATCAGAGTGTTGCAGTGAGGGGTGTGGGATATATCAGAGTGTTACAGTGAGAGTTTGTGGGATATATCAGAGTGTTACAGTGAGGGGTGTGGGATATATCAGAGTGTTACAGTGAGAGTTTGTGGGATATATCAGAGTGTTACAGTGGGAGTTTGTGGGATCTATCAGAGTGTTACAGTGAGGGGTGTGGGATATATCAGAGTGTTACAGTGAGGGGTGTGGGATATATCAGAGTGTTACAGTGAGAGTTTGTGGGATATATCAGAGTGTTACAGTGAGAGTTTGTGGGATATATCAGAGTGTTACAGTGAGAGTTTGTGGGATATATCAGAGTGTTACAGTGAGAGTTTGTGGGATATATCAGAGTGTTACAGTGAGGGGTGTGGGATATATCAGAGTGTTACAGTGAGAGTTTGTGGGATATATCAGAGTATTACAGTGAGGGGTGTGGGATATATCAGAGTATTACAGTGAGGGGTGTGGGATATATCAGAGTATTACAGTGAGGGGTGTGGGATATATCAGAGTGTTACAGTGAGAGTTTGTGGGATATATCAGAGTATTACAGTGAGGGGTGTGGGATATATCAGAGTGTTACAGTGAGAGTTTGTGGGATATATCAGAGTGTTACAGTGAGGGGTGTGGGATATATCAGAGTGTTACAGTGAGAGTTTGTGGGATATATCAGAGTGTTACAGTGAGAGTTTGTGGGATATATCAGAGTGTTACAGTGAGAGTTTGTGGGATATATCAGAGTGTTACAGTGAGAGTTTGTGGGATATATCAGAGTGTTACAGTGAGGGGTGTGGGATATATCAGAGTGTTACAGTGAGAGTTTGTGGGATATATCAGAGTGTTACAGTGAGGGGTGTGGGATATATCAGAGTATTACAGTGAGGGGTGTGGGATATATCAGAGTGTTACAGTGAGGGGTGTGGGATATATCAGAGTATTACAGTGAGGGGTGTGGGATATATCAGAGTGTTCCAGTGAGAGTCTGTGGGATATATCAGAGTATTACAGTGAGAGTTTGTGGGATATATCAGAGTGTTACAGTGAGGGTTTGTGGGATATATCAGAGTGTTACAGTGAGAGTTTGTGGGATATATCAGAGTGTTACAGTGAGTGTTTGTGGGATATATCAGAGTGTTTCAGTGAGAGTTTGTGGGATATATCAGAGTGTTACAGTGAGAGTTTGTGGGATATATCAGAGTGTTACAGTGAGAGTTTGTGGGAAATGTCAGAGTGTTACAGTGAGAGTTTGTGGGATATATCAGAGTGTTACAGTGAGAGTTTGTGGGATATATCAGAGTGTTACAGTGAGTGTTTGTGGGATATATCAGAGTGTTACAGTGAGAGTTTGTGGGATATATCAGAGTGTTACAGTGAGAGTTTGTGGGATATATCAGAGTGTTACAGTGAGAGTTTGTGGGATATATCAGAGTGTTACAGTGAGAGTTTGTGGGATATGTCAGAGTGTTACAGTGAGGGGTGTGGGATATATCAGAGTGTTACAGTGAGAGTTTGTGGGATATATCAGAGTGTTACAGTGAGAGTTTGTGGGATATATCAGAGTGTTACAGTGAGGGGTGTGGGATATATCAGAGTGTTACAGTGAGAGTTTGTGGGATATATCAGAGTGTTACAGTGAGAGTTTGTGGGATATGTCAGAGTGTTACAGTGAGGGGTGTGGGATATATCAGAGTGTTACAGATAGAGTTTGTGGGATATATCAGAGTGTTACAGTGAGAGTTTGTGGGATATATCAGAGTGTTACAGTGAGGGGTGTGGGATATATCAGTGTGTTACAGTGAGAGTTTGTGGGATATATCAGAGTGTTACAGTGAGGGGTGTGGGATATATCAGAGTATTACAGTGAGAGTTTGTGGGATATATCAGAGTGTTACAGTGAGGGGTGTGGGATATATCAGAGTATTACAGTGAGGGGTGTGGGATATATCAGAGTGTTACAGTGAGGGGTGTGGGATATATCAGAGTGTTACAGTGAGAGTTTGTGGGATATATCAGAGTGTTACAGTGAGAGTTTGTGGCATATGTCAGAGTGTTACAGTGAGGGGTGTGGGATATATCAGAGTGTTACAGTGAGAGTTTGTGGGATATATCAGAGTGTTACAGTGAGGGGTGTGGGATATATCAGAGTATTACAGTGAGGGGTGTGGGATATATCAGAGTGTTACAGTGAGGGGTGTGGGATATATCAGAGTATTACAGTGAGGGGTGTGGGATATATCAGAGTGTTCCAGTGAGGGGTGTGGGATATATCAGAGTGTTCCAGTGAGGGGTGTGGGATATATCAGAGTGTTACAGCGAGTGTTTGTGGGATATATCAGAGTGTTACAGTGAGAGTTTGTGGGATATATCAGAGTGTTACAGTGAGAGTTTGTGGGATATATCAGAGTGTTACAGTGAGAGTTTGTGGGATATATCAGAGTGGTACAGTGAGAGTTTGTGGGATATGTCAGAGTGTTACAGTGAGGGGTGTGGGATATATCAGAGTGTTACAGTGAGAGTTTGTGGGATATATCAGAGTGTTACAGTGAGAGTTTGTGGGATATATCAGAGTGTTACAGTGAGAGTTTGTGGGATATATCAGAGTGTTACAGTGAGAGTTTGTGGGATATATCAGAGTGTTCCAGTGAGAGTTTGTGGGATATATCAGAGTGTTACAGTGAGAGTTTGTGGGATATGTCAGAGTGTTACAGTGAGAGTTTGTGGGATATATCAGAGTGTTACAGTGAGAGTTTGTGGGATATATCAGAGTGTTACAGTGAGAGTTTGTGGGATATATCAGAGTGTTACAGTGAGTGTTTGTGGGATATATCAGAGTGTTACAGTGAGAGTTTGTGGGATATATCAGAGTGTTACAGTGAGAGTTTGTGGGATATATCAGAGTGTTACAGTGAGGGGTGTGGGATATATCAGAGTGTTACAGATAGAGTTTGTGGGATATATCAGAGTGTTACAGTGAGAGTTTGTGGGATATATCAGAGTGTTACAGTGAGGGGTGTGGGATATATCAGAGTGTTACAGTGAGAGTTTGTGGGATATATCAGAGTGTTACAGTGAGGGGTGTGGGATCTATCAGAGTGTTACAGTGAGGGGTGTGGGATATATCAGAGTGTTACAGTGAGGGGTGTGGGATATATCAGAGTGTTACAGTGAGGGGTGTGGGATATATCAGAGTGTTACAGTGAGAGTTTGTGGGATATATCAGAGTGTTACAGTGAGAGTTTGTGGGATATATCAGAGTATTACAGTGAGAGTTTGTGGGATATATCAGAGTGTTACAGTGAGAGTTTGTGGGATATATCAGAGTGTTACAGTGAGAGTTTGTGGGATATATCAGAGTGTTACAGTGAGGGTTTGTGGGATATATCAGAGTGTTACAGTGAGGGGTGTGGGATATATCAAGAGTATTACAGTGAGGGGTGTGGGATATATCAGAGTATTACAGTGAGGGGTGTGGGATATATCAGAGTGTTACAGTGACGGGTGTGGGATATATCAGAGTGTTGCAGTGAGAGTTTGTGGGATATATCAGAGTGTTACAGTGAGAGTTTGTGGGATATATCAGAGTGTTACAGTGAGAGTTTGTGGGATAGATCAGAGTGTTACAGTGAGAGTTTGTGGGATATATCAGAGTGTTACAGTGAGAGTTTGTGGGATATATCAGAGTGTTACAGTGAGGGCTGTGGGATATATCAGAGTGTTGCAGTGAGGGGTGTGGGATATATCAGAGTGTTACAGTGAGAGTTTGTGGGATATATCAGAGTGTTACAGTGAGGGGTGTGGGATATATCAGAGTGTTACAGTGAGAGTTTGTGGGATATATCAGAGTGTTACAGTGGGAGTTTGTGGGATCTATCAGAGTGTTACAGTGAGGGGTGTGGGATATATCAGAGTGTTACAGTGAGGGGTGTGGGATATATCAGAGTGTTACAGTGAGAGTTTGTGGGATATATCAGAGTGTTACAGTGAGAGTTTGTGGGATATATCAGAGTGTTACAGTGAGAGTTTGTGGGATATATCAGAGTGTTACAGTGAGAGTTTGTGGGATATATCAGAGTGTTACAGTGAGGGGTGTGGGATATATCAGAGTGTTACAGTGAGAGTTTGTGGGATATATCAGAGTATTACAGTGAGGGGTGTGGGATATATCAGAGTATTACAGTGAGGGGTGTGGGATATATCAGAGTATTACAGTGAGGGGTGTGGGATATATCAGAGTGTTACAGTGAGAGTTTGTGGGATATATCAGAGTATTACAGTGAGGGGTGTGGGATATATCAGAGTGTTACAGTGAGAGTTTGTGGGATATATCAGAGTGTTACAGTGAGGGGTGTGGGATATATCAGAGTGTTACAGTGAGAGTTTGTGGGATATATCAGAGTGTTACAGTGAGAGTTTGTGGGATATATCAGAGTGTTACAGTGAGAGTTTGTGGGATATATCAGAGTGTTACAGTGAGAGTTTGTGGGATATATCAGAGTGTTACAGTGAGGGGTGTGGGATATATCAGAGTGTTACAGTGAGAGTTTGTGGGATATATCAGAGTGTTACAGTGAGGGGTGTGGGATATATCAGAGTATTACAGTGAGGGGTGTGGGATATATCAGAGTGTTACAGTGAGGGGTGTGGGATATATCAGAGTATTACAGTGAGGGGTGTGGGATATATCAGAGTGTTCCAGTGAGAGTCTGTGGGATATATCAGAGTATTACAGTGAGAGTTTGTGGGATATATCAGAGTGTTACAGTGAGGGTTTGTGGGATATATCAGAGTGTTACAGTGAGAGTTTGTGGGATATATCAGAGTGTTACAGTGAGTGTTTGTGGGATATATCAGAGTGTTTCAGTGAGAGTTTGTGGGATATATCAGAGTGTTACAGTGAGAGTTTGTGGGATATATCAGAGTGTTACAGTGAGAGTTTGTGGGAAATGTCAGAGTGTTACAGTGAGAGTTTGTGGGATATATCAGAGTGTTACAGTGAGAGTTTGTGGGATATATCAGAGTGTTACAGTGAGTGTTTGTGGGATATATCAGAGTGTTACAGTGAGAGTTTGTGGGATATATCAGAGTGTTACAGTGAGAGTTTGTGGGATATATCAGAGTGTTACAGTGAGAGTTTGTGGGATATATCAGAGTGTTACAGTGAGAGTTTGTGGGATATGTCAGAGTGTTACAGTGAGGGGTGTGGGATATATCAGAGTGTTACAGTGAGAGTTTGTGGGATATATCAGAGTGTTACAGTGAGAGTTTGTGGGATATATCAGAGTGTTACAGTGAGGGGTGTGGGATATATCAGAGTGTTACAGTGAGAGTTTGTGGGATATATCAGAGTGTTACAGTGAGAGTTTGTGGGATATGTCAGAGTGTTACAGTGAGGGGTGTGGGATATATCAGAGTGTTACAGATAGAGTTTGTGGGATATATCAGAGTGTTACAGTGAGAGTTTGTGGGATATATCAGAGTGTTACAGTGAGGGGTGTGGGATATATCAGTGTGTTACAGTGAGAGTTTGTGGGATATATCAGAGTGTTACAGTGAGGGGTGTGGGATATATCAGAGTATTACAGTGAGAGTTTGTGGGATATATCAGAGTGTTACAGTGAGGGGTGTGGGATATATCAGAGTATTACAGTGAGGGGTGTGGGATATATCAGAGTGTTACAGTGAGGGGTGTGGGATATATCAGAGTGTTACAGTGAGAGTTTGTGGGATATATCAGAGTGTTACAGTGAGAGTTTGTGGCATATGTCAGAGTGTTACAGTGAGGGGTGTGGGATATATCAGAGTGTTACAGTGAGAGTTTGTGGGATATATCAGAGTGTTACAGTGAGGGGTGTGGGATATATCAGAGTATTACAGTGAGGGGTGTGGGATATATCAGAGTGTTACAGTGAGGGGTGTGGGATATATCAGAGTATTACAGTGAGGGGTGTGGGATATATCAGAGTGTTCCAGTGAGGGGTGTGGGATATATCAGAGTGTTCCAGTGAGGGGTGTGGGATATATCAGAGTGTTACAGCGAGTGTTTGTGGGATATATCAGAGTGTTACAGTGAGAGTTTGTGGGATATATCAGAGTGTTACAGTGAGAGTTTGTGGGATATATCAGAGTGTTACAGTGAGAGTTTGTGGGATATATCAGAGTGGTACAGTGAGAGTTTGTGGGATATGTCAGAGTGTTACAGTGAGGGGTGTGGGATATATCAGAGTGTTACAGTGAGAGTTTGTGGGATATATCAGAGTGTTACAGTGAGAGTTTGTGGGATATATCAGAGTGTTACAGTGAGAGTTTGTGGGATATATCAGAGTGTTACAGTGAGAGTTTGTGGGATATATCAGAGTGTTCCAGTGAGAGTTTGTGGGATATATCAGAGTGTTACAGTGAGAGTTTGTGGGATATGTCAGAGTGTTACAGTGAGAGTTTGTGGGATATATCAGAGTGTTACAGTGAGAGTTTGTGGGATATATCAGAGTGTTACAGTGAGAGTTTGTGGGATATATCAGAGTGTTACAGTGAGTGTTTGTGGGATATATCAGAGTGTTACAGTGAGAGTTTGTGGGATATATCAGAGTGTTACAGTGAGAGTTTGTGGGATATATCAGAGTGTTACAGTGAGGGGTGTGGGATATATCAGAGTGTTACAGATAGAGTTTGTGGGATATATCAGAGTGTTACAGTGAGAGTTTGTGGGATATATCAGAGTGTTACAGTGAGGGGTGTGGGATATATCAGAGTGTTACAGTGAGAGTTTGTGGGATATATCAGAGTGTTACAGTGAGGGGTGTGGGATCTATCAGAGTGTTACAGTGAGGGGTGTGGGATATATCAGAGTGTTACAGTGAGGGGTGTGGGATATATCAGAGTGTTACAGTGAGGGGTGTGGGATATATCAGAGTGTTACAGTGAGAGTTTGTGGGATATATCAGAGTGTTACAGTGAGAGTTTGTGGGATATATCAGAGTATTACAGTGAGAGTTTGTGGGATATATCAGAGTGTTACAGTGAGAGTTTGTGGGATATATCAGAGTGTTACAGTGAGAGTTTGTGGGATATATCAGAGTGTTACAGTGAGGGTTTGTGGGATATATCAGAGTGTTACAGTGAGGGGTGTGGGATATATCAAGAGTATTACAGTGAGGGGTGTGGGATATATCAGAGTATTACAGTGAGGGGTGTGGGATATATCAGAGTGTTACAGTGACGGGTGTGGGATATATCAGAGTGTTGCAGTGAGAGTTTGTGGGATATATCAGAGTGTTACAGTGAGAGTTTGTGGGATATATCAGAGTGTTACAGTGAGAGTTTGTGGGATAGATCAGAGTGTTACAGTGAGAGTTTGTGGGATATATCAGAGTGTTACAGTGAGAGTTTGTGGGTTATATCAGAGTGTTACAGTGAGGGGTGTGGGATATATCAGAGTGTTACAGTGAGAGTTTGTGGGATATATCAGAGTGTTACAGTGAGAGTTTGTGGGATATTTCAGAGTGTTACAGTGAGAGTTTGTGGGATATATCAGAGTGTTACAGTGAGAGTTTGTGGGATATATCAGAGTGTTACAGTGAGAGTTCGTGGGATATTTCAGAGTGTTACAGTGAGGGGTGTGGGATATATCAGAGTGTTACAGTGAGAGTTTGTGGGATATTTCAGAGTGTTACAGTGAGGGGTGTGGGATATATCAGAGTGTTACAGCGAGAGTTTGTGGGATATTTCAGAGTGTTACAGTGAGAGTTTGTGGGATATATCAGAGTGTTACAGTGAGAGATTGTGGGATATTTCAGAGTGTTTGCAGCGAGAGTTTGTGGGATATATCAGAGTGTTGCAGTGAGAGTTTGTGGGACATATCAGAGTATTACAGTGAGGGGTGTGGGATATTTCAGAGTGTTTACAGCGAGAGTTTGTGGGATATATCAGAGTGTTACAGTGAGAGTTTGTGGGATATTTCAGAGTGTTACAGTGAGAGTTTGTGGGATATATCAGAGTGTTACAGTGAGAGTTTGTGGGATATATCAGAGTGTTACAGTGAGAGTTTGTGGGATATATCAGAGTGTTACAGTGAGAGTTTGTGGGATATATCAGAGTGTTACAGTGAGAGTTTGTGGGATATATCAGAGTGTTACAGTGAGGGGTGTGGGATATATCAGAGTGTTACAGTGAGGGGTGTGGGATATATCAGAGTGTTACAGTGAGAGTTTGTGGGATATATCAGAGTGTTACAGTGAGAGTTTGTGGGATATATCAGAGTGTTACAGTGAGAGTTTGTGGGATATATCAGAGTGTTACAGTGAGAGTTTGTGGGATATATCAGAGTGTTACAGTGAGAGTTTGTGGGATATGTCAGAGTGTTACAGTGAGGGGTTTGGGATATATCAGAGTGTTACAGTGAGAGTTTGTGGGATATATCAGAGTGCTACAGTGAGAGTTTGTGGGATATATCAGAGTGTTACAGTGAGAGTTTGTGGGATATATCAGAGTGTTACAGTGAGAGTTTGTGGGATATATCAGAGTGTTGCAGTGAGGGGTGTTGGATATATCAGAGTGTTACAGTGAGAGTTTGTGGGATATATCAGAGTGTTACAGTGAGGGGTGTGGGATATATCAGAGTGTTACAGTGAGGGGTGTGGGATATATCAGAGTATTACAGTGAGGGGTGTGGGATATATCAGAGTGTTACAGTGAGAGTTTGTGGGATATATCAGAGTGTTACAGTGAGAGTTTGTGGGATATATCAGAGTGTTACAGTGAGAGTTTGTGGGATATATCAGAGTGTTACAGTGAGAGTTTGTGGGATATATCAGAGTGTTACAGTGAGGGGTGTGGGATATATCAGAGTATTACAGTGAGGGGTGTGGGATATATCAGAGTGTTCCAGTGAGGGGTGTGGGATATATCAGAGTGTTACAGTGAGAGTTTGTGGGATATATCAGAGTGTTACAGTGAGAGTTTGTGGGATATGTCAGAGTGTTATAGTGAGGGGTGTGGGATATATCAGAGTGTTACAGTGAGAGTTTGTGGGATATATCAGAGTATTACAGTGAGAGTTTGTGGGATATATCAGAGTGTTACAGTGAGAGTTTGTGGGATATATCAGAGTGTTACAGGGAGAGTTTGTGGGATATATCAGAGTGTTACAGTGAGGGTTTGTGGGATATATCAGAGTGTTACAGTGAGAGTTTGTGGGATAGATCAGAGTGTTACAGTGAGAGTTTGTGGGATATATCAGAGTGTTACAGTGAGAGTTTGTGGGATATATCAGAGTATTACAGTGAGGGGTGTGGGATATATCAGAGTGTTACAGTGAGAGTTTGTGGGATATATCAGAGTGTTACAGTGAGAGTTTGTGGGATATGTCAGAGTGTTATAGTGAGGGGTGTGGGATATATCAGAGTGTTACAGTGAGAGTTTGTGGGATATATCAGAGTATTACAGTGAGAGTTTGTGGGATATATCAGAGTGTTACAGTGAGAGTTTGTGGGATATATCAGAGTGTTACAGTGAGGGTTTGTGGGATATATCAGAGTGTTACAGTGAGGGGTGTGGGATATATCAGAGTATTACAGTGAGGGGTGTGGGATATATCAGAGTATTACAGTGAGGGGTGTGGGATATATCAGAGTGTTACAGTGAGGGGTGTGGGATATATCAGAGTGTTACAGTGAGAGTTTGTGGGTTATATCAGAGTGTTACAGTGAGGGGTGTGGGATATATCAGAGTGTTACAGTGAGAGTTTGTGGGATATATCAGAGTGTTACAGTGAGAGTTTGTGGGATATTTCAGAGTGTTACGGTGAGAGTTTGTGGGATATATCAGAGTGTTACAGTGAGAGTTTGTGGGATATTTCAGAGTGTTACAGTGAGGGGTGTGGGATATATCAGAGTGTTACAGTGAGAGTTTGTGGGATATTTCAGAGTGTTACAGTGAGGGGTGTGGGATATATCAGAGTGTTACAGCGAGAGTTTGTGGGATATTTCAGAGTGTTACAGTGAGAGTTTGTGGGATATATCAGAGTGTTACAGTGAGAGATTGTGGGATATTTCAGAGTGTTTGCAGCGAGAGTTTGTGGGATATATCAGAGTGTTGCAGTGAGAGTTTGTGGGACATATCAGAGTATTACAGTGAGGGGTGTGGGATATTTCAGATTGTTTACAGCGAGAGTTTGTGGGATATATCAGAGTGTTACAGTGAGAGTTTGTGGGATATTTCAGAGTGTTACAGTGAGAGTTTGTGGGATATATCAGAGTGTTACAGTGAGAGTTTGTGGGATATATCAGAGTGTTACAGTGAGAGTTTGTGGGATATATCAGAGTATTACAGTGAGAGTTTGTGGGATAGATCAGAGTGTTACAGTGAGAGTTTGTGGGATCTTTCAGAGTGTTACAGTGAGGGTTTGTGGGATATATCAGAGTGTTACAGTGAGGGGTGTGGGATATATCAGAGTATTACAGTGAGGGGTGTGGGATATATCAGAGTATTACAGTGAGGGGTGTGGGATATATCAGAGTGTTACAGTGAGGGGTGTGGGATATATCAGAGTGTTGCAGTGAGAGTTTGTGGGATATTTCAGAGTGTTACAGTGAGGGGTGTGGGATATATCAGAGTGTTACAGTGAGAGTTTGTGGGATAGATCAGAGTGTTACAGTGAGAGTTTGTGGGATATATCAGAGTGTTACAGTGAGAGTTTGTGGGTTATATCAGAGTGTTACAGTGAGGGGTGTGGGATATATCAGAGTGTTACAGTGAGAGTTTGTGGGATATATCAGAGTGTTACAGTGAGAGTTTGTGGGATATATCAGAGTGTTACAGTGAGAGTTTGTGGGATATTTCAGAGTGTTACAGTGAGAGTTTGTGGGATATATCAGAGTGTTACAGTGAGAGTTTGTGGGATATATCAGAGTGTTACAGTGAGAGTTTGTGGGATATTTCAGAGTGTTACAGTGAGGGGTGTGGGATATATCAGAGTGTTACAGTGAGAGTTTGTGGGATATTTCAGAGTGTTACAGTGAGGGGTGTGGGATATATCAGAGTGTTACAGCGAGAGTTTGTGGGATATTTCAGAGTGTTACAGTGAGAGTTTGTGGGATATATCAGAGTGTTACAGTGAGAGATTGTGGGATATTTCAGAGTGTTTGCAGCGAGAGTTTGTGGGATATATCAGAGTGTTGCAGTGAGAGTTTGTGGGACATATCAGAGTATTACAGTGAGGGGTGTGGGATATTTCAGATTGTTTACAGCGAGAGTTTGTGGGATATATCAGAGTGTTACAGTGAGAGTTTGTGGGATATTTCAGAGTGTTACAGTGAGAGTTTGTGGGATATATCAGAGTGTTACAGTGAGAGTTTGTGGGATATATCAGAGTGTTACAGTGAGAGTTTGTGGATTATATCAGAGTGTTACAGTGAGAGTTTGTGGGATATATCAGAGTGTTACAGTGAGAGTTTGTGGGATATATCAGAGTGTTACAGTGAGAGTTTGTGGGATATATCAGAGTGTTACAGTGAGAGTTTGTGGGATAGATCAGAGTGTTACAGTGAGAGTTTGTGGGATATATCAGAGTGTTACAGTGAGAGTTTGTGGGATATTTCAGAGTGTTACAGTGAGGGGTGTGGGATATATCAGAGTGTTACAGTGAGAGTTTGTGGGATATTTCAGAGTGTTACAGTGAGGGGTGTGGGATATATCAGAGTGTTACAGCGAGAGTTTGTGGGATATTTCAGAGTGTTACAGCGAGAGTTTGTGGGATATTTCAGTTTGTTACAGTGAGAGTTTGTGGGATATTTCAGAGTGTTTACAGCGAGAGTTTGTGGGATATATCAGAGTGTTACAGTGAGAGTTTGTGGGATATTTCAGAGTATTACAGTGAGGGGTGTGGGATATTTCAGAGTGTTCCAGTGAGAGTTATTGGGATATATCAGAGTGTTACAGTGAGAGTTTGTGGGACAGATCAGAGTGTTACAGTGAGAGTTTGTGGGATATATCAGAGTGTTACAGTGAGAGTTTGTGGGATACATCAGAGTGTTACAGTGAGAGTTTGTGGGATATATCAGAGTGTTACAGTGAGGGGTGTGGGATATATCAGAGTGTTACAGTGAGAGTTTGTGGGATATATCAGAGTGTTACAGTGAGAGTTTGTGGGATATGTCAGAGTGTTATAGTGAGGGGTGTGGGATATATCGAGTGTTACAGTGAGAGTTTGTGGGATATATCAGAGTATTACAGTGAGAGTTTGTGGGATATATCAGAGTGTTACAGTGAGAGTTTGTGGGATATATCAGAGTGTTACAGTGAGGGTTTGTGGGATATATCAGAGTGTTACAGTGAGGGGTGTGGGATATATCAGAGTATTACAGTGAGGGGTGTGGATATATCAGAGTATTACAGTGAGGGGTGTGGGATATATCAGAGTGTTACAGTGAGGGGTGTGGGATATATCAGAGTGTTGCAGTGAGAGTTTGTGTGGATATTTCAGAGTGTTACAGTGAGGGGTGTGGGATATATCAGAGTGTTACAGTGAGAGTTTGTGGGATAGATCAGAGTGTTACAGTGAGAGTTTGTGGGATATATCAGAGTGTTACAGTGAGAGTTTGTGGGTTATATCAGAGTGTTACAGTGAGGGTGTGGGATATATCAGAGTGTTACAGTGAGAGTTTGTGGGATATATCAGAGTGTTACAGTGAGAGTTTGTGGGATATTTCAGAGTGTTACAGTGAGAGTTTGTGGGATATTTCAGAGTATTACAGTGAGGGGTGTGGGATATTTCAGAGTGTTACAGTGAGAGTTTGTGGGATATATCAGAGTGTTACAGTGAGGGGTGTGGGATATTTCAGAGTGTTACAGTGAGAGTTTGTGGGATATATCAGAGTGTTACAGTGAGAGTTTGTGGGATATTTCAGAGTATAAAGTGAGAGTTTGTGGGATATATCAGAGTGTTACAGTGAGGGGTGTGGGATATATCAGAGTGTTACAGTGAGAGTTTGTGGGATATTTCAGAGTGTTACAGTGAGAGTTTGTGGGATATATCAGAGTGTTACAGTGAGGGGTGTGGGATATTTCAGAGTGTTACAGTGAGAGTTTGTGGGATATTTCAGAGTGTTACAGTGAGAGTTTGTGGGATATCTCAGAGTATTACAGTGAGAGTTTGTGGGATATTTCAGAGTGTTACAGTGAGAGTTTGTGGGATATATCAGAGTGTTACAGTGAGAGTTTGTGGGATATATCAGAGTGTTACAGTGAGAGTTGTGGGATATTTCAGAGTGTTACAGTGAGAGTTTGTGGGATATTTCAGAGTGTTACAGTGAGAGTTTGTGGGATATATCAGAGTGTTACAGCGAGGGGTGTGGGATATATCAGAGTGTTACAGTGAGAGTTTGTGGGATATATCAGAGTATTACAGTGAGAGTTTGTGGGATATATCAGAGTGTTACAGTGAGAGTTTGTGGGATATATCAGAGTGTTACAGTGAGAGTTTGTGGGATATTTCAGAGTGTTACAGTGAGGGGTGTGGGATATTTCAGAGTGTTACAGTGAGAGTTTGTGGGATATATCAGAGTATTACAGTGAGGGGTGTGGGATATATCAGAGTGTTACAGTGAGAGTTTGTGGGATATATCAGAGTGTTACAGTGAGAGTTTGTGGGATATATCAGAGTGTTACAGTGAGGGGTGTGGGATATTTCAGAGTGTTACAGTGAGAGTTTGTGGGATATATCAGAGTATTACAGTGAGGGGTGTGGGATATTTCAGAGTATTACAGTGAGGGGTGTGGGATATATCAGAGTGTTACAGTGAGAGTTTGTGGGATATATCAGAGTATTACAGTGAGGGGTGTGGGATATTTCAGAGTATTACAGTGAGAGTTTGTGGGATATATCAGAGTATTACAGTGAGGGGTGTGGGATATTTCAGAGTGTTACAGTGAGAGTTTGTGGGATATATCAGAGTATTACAGTGAGGGGTGTGGGATATTTCAGAGTATTACAGTGAGGGGTGTGGGATATTTCAGAGTGTTACAGTGAGAGTTTGTGGGATATATCAGAGTGTTACAGCGAGAGTTTGTGGGATATATCAGAGTGTTAAAGTGCGAGTTTGTGGGATATTTCAGAGTATTACAGTGAGAGTTTGTGGGATATTTCAGAGTGTTACAGTGAGGGGTGTGGGATATATCAGAGTGTTACAGTGAGAGTTTGTGGGATATATCAGAGTGTTACAGTGAGAGTTTGTGGGATATTTCAGAGTGTTACAGTGAGAGTTTGTGGGATATATCAGAGTGTTACAGTGAGAGTTTGTGGGATATATCAGAGTGTTACAGTGAGAGTTTGTGGGATATTTCAGAGTGTTACAGTGAGGGGTGTGGGATATATCAGAGTGTTACAGTGAGAGTTTGTGGGATATTTCAGAGTGTTACAGTGAGGGGTGTGGGATATATCAGAGTGTTACAGCGAGAGTTTGTGGGATATTTCAGAGTGTTACAGTGAGAGTTTGTGGGATATATCAGAGTGTTACAGTGAGAGATTGTGGGATATTTCAGAGTGTTGGCAGCGAGAGTTTGTGGGATATATCAGAGTGTTGCAGTGAGAGTTTGTGGGACATATCAGAGTATTACAGTGAGGGGTGTGGGATATTTCAGATTGTTTACAGCGAGAGTTTGTGGGATATATCAGAGTGTTACAGTGAGAGTTTGTGGGATATTTCAGAGTGTTACAGTGAGAGTTTGTGGGATATATCAGAGTGTTACAGTGAGAGTTTGTGGGATATATCAGAGTGTTACAGTGAGAGTTTGTGGGATATATCAGAGTGTTACAGTGAGAGTTTGTGGGATATATCAGAGTGTTACAGTGAGAGTTTGTGGGATATATCAGAGTGTTACAGTGAGAGTTTGTGGGATATATCAGAGTGTTACAGTGAGAGTTTGTGGGATATATCAGAGTGTTACAGTGAGAGTTTGTGGGATATATCAGAGTGTTACAGTGAGAGTTTGTGGGATATATCAGAGTGTTACAGTGAGTGGTCTGGGATATATCAGAGTGTTACAGTGAGAGTTTGTGGGAGAGATCAGAGTGTTACAGTGAGAGTTTGTGGGATATATAAGAGTGTTACAGTGAGAGTTTGTGGGATATATCAGAGTGTTACAGTGAGAGTTTGTGGGAGAGATCAGAGTGTTACAGTGAGAGTTTGTGGGATATATCAGAGTGTTACACTGAGAGTTTGTGGGATATATCAGAGTGTTACAGTGAGAGTTTGTGGCATATATCAGAGTGTTACAGTGAGAGTTTGTGGGATATATCAGAGTGTTACAGTGAGAGTTTGTGGGATATATCAGAGTATTACAGTGAGAGTTTGTGGGATATATCAGAGTGTTACAGTGAGAGTTTGTGGGATATATCAGAGTATTACAGTGAGAGTTTGTGGGATAGATCAGAGTGTTACAGTGAGAGTTTGTGGGATATATCAGAGTGTTACAGTGAGAGTTTGTGGGATATATCAGAGTGTTACAGTGAGAGTTTGTGGGATATATCAGAGTGTTACAGTGAGAGTTTGTGGGATATATCAGAGTATTACAGTGAGAGTTTGTGGGATAGATCAGAGTGTTACAGTGAGAGTTTGTGGGATATATCAGAGTGTTACAGTGAGAGTTTGTGGGATATATCAGAGTGTTACAGTGAGAGTTTGTGGGATATATCAGAGTATTACAGTGAGAGTTTGTGGGATATATCAGAGTGTTACAGTGAGAGTTTGTGGGATATATCAGTGTGTTACAGTGAGGGGTGTGGGATATATCAGAGTGTTACAGTGAGAGTTTGTGGGATATATCAGAGTGTTACATACAGTGAGAGTTTGTGGGATATTTCAGAGTGTTACAGTGAGAGTTTGTGGGATATATCAGAGTGTCACAGTGAGGGGTGTGGGATATATCAGAGTATCACAGTGAGAGTTTGTGGGATAGATCAGAGTGTCACAGTGAGAGTTTGTGGGATATATCAGAGTGTTACAGTGAGAGTTTGTGGGATATATCAGTGTGTTACAGTGAGGGGTGTGGGATATATCAGAGTGTTACAGTGAGAGTTTGTGGGATATATCAGTGTGTTACAGTGAGGGGTGTGGGATATATCAGAGTGTTACAGTGAGAGTTTGTGGGATATATCAGAGTGTTACAGTGAGAGTTTGTGGGATATTTCAGAGTGTTACAGTGAGAGTTTGTGGGATATATCAGAGTGTTACAGTGAGGGGTGTGGGATATATCAGAGTATCACAGTGAGAGTTTGTGGGATAGATCAGAGTGTTACAGTGAGAGTTTGTGGGATATATCAGAGTATGACAGTGAGAGTTTGTGGGATAGATCAGAGTGTTACAGTGAGAGTTTGTGGGATATATCAGAGTGTTACAGTGAGAGTTTGTGGGATATATCAGAGTGTTAGAGTGAGGGGTGTGGGATATATCAGAGTGTTACAGTGAGAGTTTGTGGGATATATCAGAGAGTTACAGTGAGAGTTTGTGGGATATTTCAGAGTGTTACAGTGAGAGTTTGTGGGATATATCAGAGTGTTACAGTGAGAGTTTGTGGGATATATCAGAGTGTTACAGTGAGAGTTTGTGGGATAGATCAGAGTGTTACAGTGAGAGTTTGTGGGATATATCAGAGTGTTACAGTGAGAGTTTGTGGGTTATATCAGAGTGTTACAGTGAGGGGTGTGGGATATATCAGAGTGTTACAGTGAGAGTTTGTGGGATATATCAGAGTGTTACAGTGAGAGTTTGTGGGATATTTCAGAGTGTTACAGTGAGAGTTTGTGGGATATATCAGAGTGTTACAGTGAGAGTTTGTGGGATATATCAGAGTGTTACAGTGAGAGTTTGTGGGATATATCAGAGTGTTACAGTGAGAGTTTGTGGGATATTTCAGAGTGTTACAGTGAGGGGTGTGGGATATATCAGAGTGTTACAGTGAGAGTTTGTGGGATATTTCAGAGTGTTACAGTGAGGGGTGTGGGATATATCAGAGTGTTACAGCGAGAGTTTGTGGGATATTTCAGAGTGTTACAGCGAGAGTTTGTGGGATATTTCAGAGTGTTACAGTGAGAGTTTGTGGGATATTTCAGAGTGTTTACAGCGAGAGTTTGTGGGATATATCAGAGTGTTACAGTGAGAGTTTGTGGGATATATCAGAGTGTTACAGTGAGAGTTTGTGGGATATTTCAGAGTATTACAGTGAGGGGTGTGGGATATTTCAGAGTGTTCCAGTGAGAGTTTGTGGGATATTTCAGAGTGTTAGAGTGAGAGTTTGTGGGATATATCAGAGTGTTACAGTGAGAGTTTGTGGGACAGATCAGAGTGTTACAGTGAGAGTTTGTGGGATATATCAGAGTGTTACAGTGAGAGTTTGTGGGATACATCAGAGTGTTACAGTGAGAGTTTGTGGGATATATCAGAGTGTTACAGTGAGGGGTGTGGGATATATCAGAGTGTTACAGTGAGAGTTTGTGGGATATATCAGAGTGTTACAGTGAGAGTTTGTGGGATATGTCAGAGTGTTATAGTGAGGGGTGTGGGATATATCGAGTGTTACAGTGAGAGTTTGTGGGATATATCAGAGTATTACAGTGAGAGTTTGTGGGATATATCAGAGTGTTACAGTGAGAGTTTGTGGGATATATCAGTGTTACAGTGAGGGTTTGTGGGATATATCAGAGTGTTACAGTGAGGGGTGTGGGATATATCAGAGTATTACAGTGAGGGGTGTGGGATATATCAGAGTATTACAGTGAGGGGTGTGGGATATATCAGAGTGTTACAGTGAGGGGTGTGGGATATATCAGAGTGTTGCAGTGAGAGTTTGTGGGATATTTCAGAGTGTTACAGTGAGGGGTGTGGGATATATCAGAGTGTTCCAGTGAGAGTTTGTGGGATAGATCAGAGTGTTACAGTGAGAGTTTGTGGGATATATCAGAGTGTTACAGTGAGAGTTTGTGGGTTATATCAGAGTGTTACAGTGAGGGGTGTGGGATATATCAGAGTGTTACAGTGAGAGTTTGTGGGATATATCAGAGTGTTACAGTGAGAGTTTGTGGGATATTTCAGAGTGTTACAGTGAGAGTTTGTGGGATATATCAGAGTGTTACAGTGAGAGTTTGTGGGATAGATCAGAGTGTTACAGTGAGGGGTGTGGGATATATCAGAGTGTTACAGTGAGAGTTTGTGGGATATTTCAGAGTGTTACAGTGAGGGGTGTGGGATATATCAGAGTGTTACAGCGAGAGTTTGTGGGATATTTCAGAGTGTTACAGTGAGAGATTGTGGGATATTTCAGAGTGTTTACAGCGAGAGTTTGTGGGATATATCAGAGTGTTGCAGTGAGAGTTTGTGGGACATATCAGAGTGTTACAGTGAGGGGTGTGGGATATTTCAGAGTGTTTGCAGCGAGAGTTTGTGGGATATATCAGAGTGTTACAGTGAGAGTTTGTGGGATATATCAGAGTGTTACAGTGAGAGTTTGTGGGAGAGATCAGAGTGTTACAGTGAGAGTTTGTGGGATATATCAGAGTGTTACAGTGAGAGTTTGTGGGATATATCAGAGTGTTACAGTGAGGGGTGTGGGATATTTCAGAGTGAGACAGTGAGAGTTTGTGGGATATATCAGAGTGTTACAGTGAGAGTTTGTGGGATATATCAGAGTGTTACAGTGAGAGTTTGTGGGATATATCAGAGTGTTACAGCGAGGGTTTGTGGGATATTTCAGATTATTACAGTGAGGGGTGTGAGGTATATATCAGAGTGTTACAGCGAGAGTTTGTGGGATATTTCAGAGTGTTGCAGTGAGAGTTTGTGGGATATTTCAGAGTGTTACAGTGAGAGTTTGTGGGATATATCAGAGTGTTACAGTGAGAGTTTGTGGGATGCATCAGAGTTTTACAGTGAGAGTTTGTGGGATATATCAGAGTGTTACAGCGAGGGTTTGTGGGATATTTCAGAGTATTACAGTGAGGGGTGTGGGATATATCAGAGTGTTACAGTGACAGTTTGTGGGATATATCAGAGTGTTACAGTGAGGGGTGTGGGATATTTCAGAGTGATACAGTGAGAGTTTGTGGGATATATCAGAGTGTTACAGTGAGTGTTTGTGGGATATATCAGAGTGTTACAGTGAGGGTGTGGGATATTTCAGAGTGTTGCAGTGAGAGTTTGTGGGATATTTCAGAGTATTACAGTGAGGGGTGTGGGATATATCAGAGTGTTACAGTGAGAGTTTGTGGGATATTTCAGAGTGTTACAGTGAGAGTTTGTGGGATATTTCAGAGTGTTACAGTGAGAGTTTGTGGGATATTTCAGAGTATTACAGTGAGAGTTTGTGGGATATTTCAGAGTGTTACAGTGAGAGTTTGTGGGATATATCAGAGTGTTACAGTGAGAGTTTGTGGGATATATCAGAGTGTGACAGTGAGAGTTTGTGGGATATATCAGAGTGTTACAGTGAGAGTTTGTGGTATATTTCAGAGTGTTACAGTGAGAGTTTGTGGGATATATCAGAGTGTTACAGTGAGAGTTTGTGGGATATATCAGAGTGTTACAGTGAGGGGTGTGGGATATTTCAGAGTGATACAGTGAGAGTTTGTGGGATATATCAGAGTGTTACAGTGAGAGTTTGTGGGATATATCAGAGTGTTACAGTGAGAGTTTGTGGGATATATCAGAGTGTTACAGTGAGAGTTTGTGGGATATATCGGAGTGTTACAGTGAGAGTTTGTGGGATATATCAGAGTGTTACAGTGAGAGTTTGTGGGATATATCAGTGTTACAGCGAGGGTTTGTGGGATATTTCAGAGTATTACAGTGAGGGGTGTGGGATATATCAGAGTGTTACAGCGAGAGTTTGTGGGATATTTCAGAGTGTTACAGTGAGGGGTGTGGGATATTTCAGAGTGTTACAGTGAGAGTTTGTGGGATATATCAGAGTATTACAGTGAGGGGTGTGGGATATATCAGAGTGTTACAGTGAGAGTTTGTGGGATATATCAGAGTGTTACAGTGAGAGTTTGTGGGATATATCAGAGTATTACAGTGAGGGGTGTGGGATATTTCAGAGTATTACAGTGAGAGTTTGTGGGATATATCAGAGTATTACAGTGAGGGGTGTGGGATATTTCAGAGTGTTACAGTGAGAGTTTGTGGGATATATCAGAGTATTACAGTGAGGGGTGTGGGATATTTCAGAGTATTACAGTGAGGGGTGTGGGATATTTCAGAGTGTTACAGTGAGAGTTTGTGGGATATATCAGAGTGTTACAGCGAGAGTTTGTGGGATATATCAGAGTGTTAAAGTGAGAGTTTGTGGGATATTTCAGAGTATTACAGTGAGAGTTTGTGGGATATTTCAGAGTGTTACAGTGAGAGTTTGTGGGATATTTCAGAGTGTTACAGTGAGAGTTTGTGGGATATTTCAGAGTGTTACAGTGAGAGTTTGTGGGATATATCAGAGTGTTACAGTGAGAGTTTGTGGGATATTTCAGAGTGTTACAGTGAGAGTTTGTGGGATATATCAGAGTGTTACAGTGAGAGTTTGTGGGATATTTCAGAGTATTGCAGTGAGAGTTTGTGGGATATTTCAGAGTGTTACAGTGAGAGTTTGTGGGATATATCAGAGTGTTACAGTGAGAGTTTGTGGGATATTTCAGAGTGTTACAGTGAGAGTTTGTGGGATATTTCAGAGTGTTACAGTGAGAGTTTGTGGGATATTTCAGAGTATTGCAGTGAGAGTTTGTGGGATATTTCAGAGTGTTACAGTGAGAGTTTGTGGGATATTTCAGAGTGTTACAGTGAGAGTTTGTGGGATGTATCAGAGTATTACAGTGAGAGTTTGTGGGATATATCAGAGTGTTACAGTGAGAGTTTGTGGGATATATCAGAGTATTACAGTGAGAGTTTGTGGGATATATCAGAGTGTTACAGTGAGAGTTTGTGGGATATATCAGAGTGTTACAGTGAGAGTTTGTGGGATATATCAGAGTGTTACAGTGAGGGGTGTGGGATATATCAGAGTGTTACAGTGAGAGTTTGTGGGATATATCAGAGTGTTACAGTGAGAGTTTGTGGGATATATCAGAGTGTTACAGTGAGGGGTGTGGGATATATCAGAGTGTTACAGTGAGAGTTTGTGGATATTTCAGAGTGTTACAGTGAGAGTTTGTGGGATATTTCAGAGTGTTACAGTGAGGGGTGTGGGTTATATCAGAGTGTTGCAGTGAGAGTTTGTGGGATATTTCAGAGTGTTACAGTGAGGGGTGTGGGATATATCAGAGTGTTACAGTGAGAGTTTGTGGGATATATCAGAGTATTACAGTGAGAGTTTGTGGGATATATCAGAGTGTTACATTGAGAGTTTGTGGGATATTTCAGAGTGTTACAGTGAGAGTTTGTGGGATATTTCAGAGTGTTACAGTGAGAGTTTGTGGGATATATCAGAGTGTTACAGTGAGAGATTGTGGGATATTTCAGAGTGTTTACAGCGAGAGTTTGTGGGATATATCAGAGTGTTACAGTGAGAGTTTGTGGGATATTTCAGAGTGTTACAGTGAGAGTTTGTGGGATATTTCAGAGTGTTACAGTGAGAGTTTGTGGGATAGATCAGAGTGTTACAGTGAGAGTTTGTGGGATATATCAGAGTGTTACAGTGAGAGTTTGTGGGATATATCAGAGTGTTACAGTGAGAGTTTGTGGGATATATCAGAGTGTTACAGTGAGAGTTTGTGGGATATATCAGAGTGTTACAGCGAGGATTTGTGGGATATTTCAGAGTATTACAGTGAGGGGTGTGGGATATATCAGAGTGTTACAGTGAGAGTTTGTGGGATATATCAGAGTGTTACAGCGAGGGTTTGTGGGATATTTCAGAGTATTACAGTGAGGGGTGTGGGATATTTCAGAGTGATACAGTGAGAGTTTGTGGGATATATCAGAGTGTTACAGTGAGAGTTTGTGGGATATATCAGAGTGTTACAGTGAGGGGTGTGGGATATTTCGGAGTGTTACAGTGAGAGTTTGTGGGATATTTCAGAGTATTACAGTGAGGGGTGTGGGATATATCAGAGTGTTACAGTGAGAGTTTGTGGGATATATCAGAGTGTTACAGTGAGAGTTTGTGGGATATTTCAGAGTATTACAGTGAGAGTTTGTGGGATATATCAGAGTGTTACAGTGAGGGGTGTGGGATATATCAGAGTGTTACTGTGAGAGTTTGTGGGATATTTCAGAGTGTTACAGTGAGAGTTTGTGGGATATTTCAGAGTGTTACAGTGAGAGTTTGTGGGATATTTCAGAGTGTTACAGTGAGAGTTTGTGGGATATTTCAGAGTGTTACAGTGAGAGTTTGTGGGATATTTCAGAGTATTACAGTGAGTGTTTGTGGGATATATCAGAGTGTTACAGTGAGGGGTGTGGGATATATCAGAGTGTTACAGTGAGAGTTTGTGGGATATTTCAGAATGTTACAGTGAGGGGTGTGGGATATATCAGAGTGTTACAGTGAGAGTTTGTGGGATATTTCAGAGTGTTACAGTGAGAGTTTGTGGGATATATCAGAGTGTTACAGTGAGAGATTGTGGGATATTTCAGAGTGTTTACAGCGAGAGTTTGTGGGATATATCAGAGTGTTGCAGTGAGAGTTTGTGGGATATATCAGAGTATTACAGTGAGGGGTGTGGGATATTTCAGAGTGTTTACAGCGAGAGTTTGTGGGATATATCAGAGTGTTACAGTGAGAGTTTGTGGGATATTTCAGAGTATTACAGTGAGGGGTGTGTGATATTTCAGAGTATTACAGTGAGAGTTTGTGGGATATTTCAGAGTGTTACAGTGAGAGTTTGTGGGATATATCAGAGTGTTACAGTGAGAGTTTGTGGGATATATCAGAGTGTTACAGTGAGGGGTGTGGGATATTTCAGAGTGATACAGTGAGAGTTTGTGGGATATATCAGAGTGTTACAGTGAGAGTTTGTGGGATATATCATAGTGTTACAGTGAGAGTTTGTGGGATATTTCAGAGTGTTACAGTGAGAGTTTGTGGGATATATCAGAGTGTTACAGTGAGAGTTTGTGGGATATATCAGAGTGTTACAGCGAGGGTTTGTGGGATATTTCAGAGTATTACAGTGAGGGGTGTGGGATATATCAGAGTGTTACAGTGAGAGTTTGTGGGATATTTCAGAGTGTTACAGTGAGAGTTTGTGGGATATATCAGAGTGTTACAGTGAGAGTTTGTGGGATATTTCAGAGTGTTACAGTGAGGGGTGTGGGATATATCAGAGTGTTACAGTGAGGGGTGTGGGATATATCAGAGTGTTACAGTGAGAGTTTGTGGGATATTTCAGAGTGTTACAGTGAGAGTTTGTGGGATATTTCAGAGTGTTACAGTGAGGGGTGTGGGATATATCAGAGTGTTACAGTGAGAGTTTGTGGGATATATCAGAGTATTACAGTGAGCGTTTGTGGGATATATCAGAGTATTACAGTGAGAGTTTGTGGGATATATCAGAGTGTTACAGTGAGAGTTTGTGGGATATATCAGAGTGTTACAGTGAGAGTTTGTGGGATATATCAGAGTGTTACAGTGAGAGTTTGTGGGATATATCAGAGTGTTACAGCGAGAGTTTGTGGGATATTTCAGAGTGTTTACAGCGAGAGTTTGTGGGATATATCAGAGTGTTACAGTGAGAGTTTGTGGGATATTTCAGAGTATTACAGTGAGGGGTGTGGGATATTTCAGAGTGTTCCAGTGAGAGTTTGTGGGATATTTCAGAGTGTTAGAGTGAGAGTTTGTGGGATATATCAGAGTGTTACAGTGAGAGTTTGTGGGACAGATCAGAGTGTTACAGTGAGAGTTTGTGGGATATATCAGAGTGTTACAGTGAGAGTTTGTGGGATACATCAGTGTGTTACAGTGAGAGTTTGTGGGATATATCAGAGTGTTACAGTGAGGGGTGTGGGATATTTCAGAGTGAGACAGTGAGAGTTTGTGGGATATATCAGAGTATTACAGTGAGGGGTGTGGGATATATCAGAGTGTTACAGTGAGAGTTTGTGGGATATATCAGAGTGTTACAGTGAGGGGTGTGGGATATTTCAGAGTGATACAGTGAGAGTTTGTGGGATATATCAGAGTGTTACAGTGAGGGGTGTGGGATATATCAGAGTGTTACTGTGAGAGTTTGTGGGATATTTCAGAGTGTTACAGTGAGAGTTTGTGGGATATATCAGAGTGTTACAGTGAGAGTTTGTGGGATATTTCAGAGTGTTACAGTGAGAGTTTGTGGGATATATCAGAGTGTTACAGTGAGAGTTTGTGGGATACATCAGAGTGTTACAGTGAGTGGTGTGGGATATATCAGAGTGTTACAGTGAGAGTTTATGGGATATATCAGAGTGTTACAGTGAGAGTTTGTGGGATATTTCAGAGTATTACAGTGAGAGTTTGTGGGATATATCAGAGTGTTACAGTGAGGGGTGTGGGATATATCAGAGTGTTACTGTGAGAGTTTGTGGGATATTTCAGAGTGTTACAGTGAGAGTTTGTGGGATATTTCAGAGTGTTACAGTGAGAGTTTGTGGGATATTTCAGAGTGTTACAGTGAGAGTTTGTGGGATATTTCAGAGTGTTACAGTGAGAGTTTGTGGGATATATCAGAGTGTTACAGTGAGAGTTTGTGGGATATATCAGAGTGTTACAGTGAGAGTTTGTGGGATATATCAGAGTGTTACAGTGAGGGGTGTGGGATATTTCAGAGTGTTACAGTGAGAGTTTGTGGGATATATCAGAGTATTACAGTGAGGGGTGTGGGATATATCAGAGTGTTACAGTGAGAGTTTGTGGGATATTTCAGAGTGTTACAGTGAGAGTTTGTGGGATATTTCAGAGTGTTACAGTGAGAGTTTGTGGGATATTTCAGAGTATGACAGTGAGAGTTTGTGGGATATATCAGAGTGTTACAGTGAGAGTTTGTGGGATATATCAGAGTGTTACAGTGAGGGGTGTGGGATATTTCAGAGTGTTACAGTGAGAGTTTGTGGGATATATCAGAGTATTACAGTGAGGGGTGTGGGATATATCAGAGTGTTACAGTGAGAGTTTGTGGGATATATCAGAGTGTTACAGTGAGAGTTTGTGGGATATATCAGAGTATTACAGTGAGGGGTGTGGGATATTTCAGAGTATTACAGTGAGGGGTGTGGGATATATCAGAGTGTTACAGTGAGAGTTTGTGGGATATATCAGAGTATTACAGTGAGGGGTGTGGGATATTTCAGAGTATTACAGTGAGAGTTTGTGGGATATATCAGAGTATTACAGTGAGGGGTGTGGGATATTTCAGAGTGTTACAGTGAGAGTTTGTGGGATATATCAGAGTATTACAGTGAGGGGTGTGGGATATTTCAGATTATTACAGTGAGGGGTGTGGGATTTTTCAGAGTGTTACAGTGAGAGTTTGTGGGATATATCAGAGTGTTACAGCGAGAGTTTGTGGGATATATCAGAGTGTTACAGTTTGAGTTTGTGGGATATTTCAGAGTATTACAGTGAGAGTTTGTGGGATATTTCAGAGTGTTACAGTGAGAGTTTGTGGGATATTTCAGAGTGTTACAGTGAGAGTTTGTGGGATATATCAGAGTGTTACAGTGAGAGTTTGTGGGATATTTCAGAGTGTTACAGTGAGAGTTTGTGGGATATTTCAGAGTGTTACAGTGAGAGTTTGTGGGATATATCAGAGTATTACAGTGAGAGTTTGTGGGATATATCAGAGTGTTACAGTGAGAGTTTGTGGGATATATCAGAGTATTACAGTGAGAGTTTGTGGGATATATCAGAGTGTGACAGTGAGAGTTTGTGGGATATATCTGAGTGTTACAGTGAGAGTTTGTGGGATATATCTGAGTGTTACAGTGAGAGTTTGTGGGATATATCAGAGTGTTACAGTGAGAGTTTGTGGGATATATCAGAGTGTTACAGTGAGAGTTTGTGGGATATATCAGAGTGTTACAGTGAGAGTTTGTGGGATATATCGGAGTGTTACAGTGAGTGGTGTGGGATATATCAGAGTGTTACAGTGAGAGTTTGTGGGATATATCAGAGTGTTACAGTGAGAGTTTGTGGGATATATCAGAGTGTTACAGTGAGAGTTTGTGGGATATATCAGAGTGTTCCAGTGAGAGTTTGTGGGATATATCAGAGTGTTACAGTGAGAGTTTGTGGGATATATCAGAGTGTTACAGTGAGAGTTTGTGGGATATATCAGAGTGTTACAGTGAGAGTTTGTGGGATATATCAGAGTGTTACAGTGAGGGGTGTGGGATATTTCAGAGTGTTACAGTGAGAGTTTGTGGGATATATCAGAGTATTACAGTGAGGGGTGTGCGATATATCAGAGTGTTACAGTGAGAGTTTGTGGGATATATCAGAGTGTTACAGTGAGAGTTTGTGGGATATATCAGAGTGTTACAGTGAGAGTATGTGGGATATTTCAGAGTGTTACAGTGAGAGTTTGTGGGATATATCAGAGTATTACAGTGAGGGGTGTGGGATATTTCAGAGTATTACAGTGAGGGGTGTGGGATATTTCAGAGTGTTACAGTGAGAGTTTGTGGGATATATCAGAGTGTTACAGTGAGAGTTTGTGGGATATATCAGAGTGTTACAGTGAGAGTTTGTGGGATATTTCAGAGTATGACAGTGAGAGTTTGTGGGATATTCAGAGTGTTACAGTGAGGGGTGTGGGATATTTCAGAGTGTTACAGTGAGAGTTTGTGGGATATATCAGAGTATTACAGTGAGGGGTGTGGGATATATCAGAGTGTTACAGTGAGAGTTTGTGGGATATATCAGAGTGTTACAGTGAGAGTTTGTGGGATATATCAGAGTATTACAGTGAGGGGTGTGGGATATTTCAGAGTATTACAGTGAGGGGTGTGGGATATATCAGAGTGTTACAGTGAGAGTTTGTGGGATATATCAGAGTATTACAGTGAGGGGTGTGGGATATTTCAGAGTGTTACAGTGAGAGTTTGTGGGATATATCAGAGTGTTACAGTGAGAGTATGTGGGATATTTCAGAGTGTTACAGTGAGAGTTTGTGGGATATATCAGAGTATTACAGTGAGGGGTGTGGGATATTTCAGAGTATTACAGTGAGGGGTGTGGGATATATCAGAGTGTTACAGTGAGAGTTTGTGGGATATATCAGAGTATTACAGTGAGAGTTTGTGGGATATTTCAGAGTGTTACAGTGAGAGTTTGTGGGATATTTCAGAGTGTTACAGTGAGAGTATGTGGGATATATCAGAGTGTTACAGTGAGAGTTTGTGGGATATATCAGAGTGTTACAGTGAGAGTTTGTGGGATATATCAGAGTGTTACAGTGAGAGTTTGTGGGATACATCAGAGTGTTACAGTGAGTGGTGTAGGATATATCAGAGTGTTACAGTGAGAGTTTGTGGGATATATCAGAGTGTTACAGTGAGAGTTTGTGGGATATTTCAGAGTATTACAGTGAGAGTTTGTGGGATATATCAGAGTGTTACAGTGAGGGGTGTGGGATATATCAGAGTGTTACAGTGAGAGTTTGTGGGATATTTCAGAGTGTTACAGTGAGAGTTTGTGGGATATTTCAGAGTGTTACAGTGAGAGTTTGTGGGATATTTCAGAGTGTTACAGTGAGAGTTTGTGGGATATTTCAGAGTGTTACAGTGAGAGTTTGTGGGATATATCAGAGTGTTACAGTGAGAGTTTGTGGGATATATCAGAGTGTTACAGTGAGAGTTTGTGGGATATTTCAGAGTATGACAGTGAGAGTTTGTGGGATATATCAGAGTGTTACAGTGAGGGGTGTGGGATATTTCAGAGTGTTACAGTGAGAGTTTGTGGGATATATCAGAGTATTACAGTGAGGGGTGTGGGATATATCAGAGTGTTACAGTGAGAGTTTGTGGGATATATCAGAGTGTTACAGTGAGAATTTGTGGGATATATCAGAGTATTACAGTGAGGGGTGTGGGATATTTCAGAGTATTACAGTGAGGGGTGTGGGATATATCAGAGTGTTACAGTGAGAGTTTGTGGGATATATCAGAGTATTACAGTGAGAGTTTGTGGGATATTTCAGAGTATTACAGTGAGAGTTTGTGGGATATATCAGAGTATTACAGTGAGGGGTGTGGGATATTTCAGAGTGTTACAGTGAGAGTTTGTGGGATATTCAGAGTATTACAGTGAGGGGTGTGGGATATTTCAGAGTATTACAGTGAGAGTTTGTGGGATATTTCAGAGTGTTACAGTGAGAGTTTGTGGGATATTTCAGAGTGTTACAGTGAGAGTATGTGGGATATATCAGAGTGTTACAGTGAGAGTTTGTGGGATATTTCAGAGTGTTACAGTGAGAGTATGTGGGATATATCAGAGTGTTACAGTGAGAGTTTGTGGGATATTTCAGAGTGTTAAAGTGAGAGTTTGTGGGATATTTCAGAGTGTTACAGTGAGAGTTTGTGGGATATATCAGAGTGTTACAGTGAGAGTTTGTGGGATATTTCAGAGTGTTACAGTGAGAGTTTGTGGGATATATCAGAGTGTTACAGTGAGAGTTTGTGGGATATTTCAGAGTATTGCAGTGAGAGTTTGTGGGATATTTCAGAGTGTTACAGTGAGAGTTTGTGGGATATATCGGAGTGTTACAGTGAGAGTTTGTGGGATATTTCAGAGTGTTACAGTGAGAGTTTGTGGGATATTTCAGAGTGTTACAGTGAGAGTTTGTGGGATATTTCAGAGTGTTACAGTGAGAGTTTGTGGGATATTTCAGAGTGTTACAGTGAGAGTTTGTGGGATATTTCAGTGTGTTAGAGTGAGAGTTTGTGGGATATATCAGTGTATTACAGTGAGAGTTTGTGGGATATATCAGAGTGTTACAGTGAGAGTTTGTGGGATATATCAGAGTGTTACAGTGAGAGTTTGTGGGATATATCAGAGTGTTACAGTGAGTGGTGTGGGATATATCAGAGTGTTACAGAGAGAGTTTGTGGGATATATCAGAGTGTTACAGTGAGAGTTTGTGGGATATATCAGAGTGTTACAGTGAGAGTTTGTGGGATATATCAGAGTGTTACAGTGAGAGTTTGTGGGATATTTCAGAGTATTACAGTGAGGGGTGTGGGATATTTCAGAGTATTACAGTGAGGGGTGTGGGATATATCAGAGTGTTACAGTGAGAGTTTGTGGGATATATCAGAGTGTTACAGTGAGAGTTTGTGGGATATTTCAGAGTATTACAGTGAGAGTTTGTGGGATATATCAGAGTATTACAGTGAGAGTTTGTGGGATATATCAGAGTATTACAGTGAGAGTTTGTGGGATATATCAGAGTGTTACAGTGAGAGTTTGTGGGATATATCAGAGTGTTACAGTGAGAGTTTGTGGGATATATCAGAGTATTACAGCGAGAGTTTGTGGGATATTTCAGAGTGTTACAGTGAGAGTTTGTGGGATATATCAGAGTGTTACAGTGAGAGTTTGTGGGATATTTCAGAGTATTACAGTGAGAGTTTGTGGGATATATCAGAGTGTTACAGTGAGAGTTTGTGGGATATATCAGAGTGTTACAGTGAGAGTTTGTGGGATATTTCAGAGTGTTACAGTGAGAGTTTGTGGGATATATCAGAGTATTACAGCGAGAGTTTGTGGGATATTTCAGAGTGTTACAGTGAGAGTTTGTGGGATATTTCAGAGTGTTACAGCGAGAGTTTGTGGGATATTTCAGAGTGTTACAGTGAGAGTTTGTGGGATATATCAGAGTATTACAGTGAGGGTTTGTGGGATATATCAGAGTGTTACAGTGAGGGGTGTGGGATATTTCAGAGTGTTACAGTGAGAGTTTGTGGGATATATCAGAGTGTTACAGTGAGAGTTTGTGGGATATTTCAGAGTATTACAGTGAGAGTTTGTGGGATATATCAGAGTGTTACAGCGAGAGTTTGTGGGATATTTCAGAGTATTACAGTGAGGGGTGTGGGATATATCAGAGTGTTACAGTGAGAGTTTGTGGGATATTTCAGAGTATTACAGTGAGGGGTGTGGGATATATCAGAGTGTTACAGTGAGAGTTTGTGGGATATATCAGAGTGTTACAGTGAGAGTTTGTGGGATATATCAGAGTGTTACAGTGAGGGCTGTGGAATATATCAGAGTGTTGCAGTGAGGGGTGTGGGATATATCAGAGTGTTACAGTGAGAATTTGTGGGATATATCAGAGTGTTACAGTGAGAGTTTGTGGGATATATCAGAGTGTTACAGTGAGAGTTTGTGGGATATATCAGAGTGTTACAGTGAGGGGTGTGGGATATATCAGAGTGTTACAGTGAGAGTTTGTGGGATATATCAGAGTGTTACAGTGAGAGTTTGTGTGATATATCAGAGTGTTACAGTGAGGGGAGTGGGATATATCAGAGTGTCACAGCGAGAGTTTGTGGGATATATCAGTGTTACAGTGAGAGTTTGTGGGATATATCAGAGTGTTAAAGTGAGGGGTGTGGGATATATCAGAGTGTTATAGTGAGGGGTGTGGGATATATCAGAGTGTTACAGCGAGAGTTTGTGGGATATATCAGAGTGTTTCAGCGAGAGTTTGTGGGATATATCAGAGTGTTACAGTGAGAGTTTGTGGGATATATCAGAGTGTTACAGTGAGAGTTTGTGGGATATATCAGAGTGTTACAGTGAGAGTTTGTGGGATATATCAGAGTGTTACAGCGAGAGTTTGTGGGATATATCAGAGTGTTAAAGTGAAAGTTTGTGGGATATATCAGAGTGTTACAGTGAGGGGTGTGGGATATATCAGAGTATTACAGTGAGGGGTGTGGGATATATCAGAGTGTTACAGTGAGGGGTGTGGGATATATCAGAGTGTTACAGCGAGAGTTTGTGGGATATATCAGAGTGTTAAAGTGAAAGTTTGTGGGATATATCAGAGTGTTACAGTGAGGGGTGTGGGATATATCAGAGTATTACAGTGAGGGGTGTGGGATATATCAGAGTGTTATAGTGAGGGGTGTGGGATATATCAGAGTGTTACAGCGAGAGTTTGTGGGATATATCAGAGTGTTACAGCGAGAATTTGTGGGATATATCAGAGTATTACAGTGAGGGGTGTGGGATATATCAGAGTGTTACAGTGAGAGTTTGTGGGATATATCAGAGTATTACAGTGAGAGTTTGTGGGATATATCAGAGTGTTACAGTGAGAGTTTGTGGGATATTTCAGAGTGTTACAGTGAGAGTTTGTGGGATATATCAGAGTGTTACAGTGAGAGTTTGTGGGATATATCAGAGTGTTACAGTGAGAGTTTGTTGGATATATCGGAGTGTTACAGTGAGGGGTGTGGGATATATCAGAGTGTTACAGTGAGGGGTGTGGGATATATCCGAGTGTTACAGTGAGAGTTTGTGGGATATATCAGAGTGTTACAGTGAGAGTTTGTGGGATATATCAGAGTGTTACAGTGAGAGTTTGTGGGATATATCAGAGTGTTAGTGAGGTGTGTGGGATATATCTGAGTGTTACAGTGAGGGGTGTGGGATATATCAGAGTATTACAGTGAGAGTTTGTGGGATATATCAGAGTCTTGCAGTGAGAGTTTGTGGGATATATCAGAGTGTTACAGTGAGAGTTTGTGGGATATATCAGAGTGTTACAGCGAGAGTTTGTGGGATATATCAGCACGGGGGTTAGATACAGAATAAAGCTCCCTCTACACTGTCCCCATCAAACACTCCCCAGGACAGGTACAGTACGGGGTTCAATACAGAATAAGGCTCCCTCTACACTGTCCCCATCAAACACTCCCAGGACAGGTACAGCACGGGGTGAGATACAGAGTAAAGCTCCCTCTACACTGTCCCCATCAAACACTCCCCAGGACAGGTACAGCACTGGGATTGGCTGCTCTCTGATTTGGGAGCCTGAGTGTTGAGAGCCTCAACGAGGTGCAGCTGAGAGTGCTGGTGGCAGTTGGAGGTTGCAGAGGTGGAGAGAGGAGCTGCACTGAGCAAGGGAGAGCAGCTACCAACAAGCAGAGGAAAACTCCAACAACAGTCTCCATTGAAGAGAAGAAAGGGACATTTTGTGGAAACAAGGCTTTGTCTGGAGGTGGGTGCTGAACACCAGTAATTTACTTTGGACTGTTGGGGGAGGAACAAGTGGCTGGAACAACAAGGGGTGGGGCTGCCAATTCAACAGGAGTCTGTGCTGCTGCAAAAGCACACAGGGAAGCTCCCTCCCCACCCCAATTGCCAAGCCTGGGTCAGCTGAAGCTGCCCAGCTAAACAGACGGAAGGGGATAGATAGTGCCTGGGCAGCTTCAGCTGACCCAGGTGAAGACGACTCCCCCAACCAGAAGACCGGAAGACCAACTTCAAAGACTGTTTGTTTTAAGTGTACTGTGAGCACCACCTCCAGAAAGCAAGTCATCCCTTCCAGCCTGCCTTTGCCTCTCCTCTCTTACCTCAGCCTCTCCACTAACCTGTTGTTTGTTTGTTTGTCTTTTCAAATTTTTCTGTGAATCTGTTATTTAGTGTGCAAGTCCACAATTTGGGGTGGGTTTAGCTCTTGGACCCATGGCAAGCCCTTCATCACCGGTGGCGGGGCCCTCTACTACCTACGCAGCTGCAGCTTCTGTGGCTGCCCACGTGGCCCCGTCACCCTTTAAATTATTGACATGCAGCCATGGGGTGAAGAGCTATCCCCACCCCAACATGTCTATTGAGTCCTGCGTTAAGGCAATGGCCGTGGTTGTCGGCCCCTCGGCCATTGTTGCGGCCTCAAAGATGTATGGGAAGGCTGTGTTCTTTTTGAAGACCGAGCGGGCGGTGTCCCTGGCCCTGAGTAAAGGGCTCACTGTGGGGGGGACCTTCCTGCCAGTGGACCCTCTGGGGGCCACTGCGCATCGGATAATGTTGTCCAACGTCCCACCCTTCATTCCCAGTGAGCTCCTCCTCCCCCACCTGCACCATCTGGGGGAGGTGAGGTCGGGGATCACCCCAGTCCGGCTTGGTCTTCGGGAGCACAGCCTCCAACATGTCTACTCCTTCCGCCGCCAGTTATTTATGCAGCTGGCGCGGGAGGAGGACACGGAGGGCCAATTTAATGTGGAGTTCCAGGGGACGGCCTACCGCGTCTTTTGGACCTCGGATGGGGCGCGGTGCCACGTCTGCAAGGGGGTGGGGCATGTTCGGAAGAACTGCCCCAACCTCCCGGCCGCCAGCTCCACCTCGGCGGCCCAGAGTGGTTCCACAGCACCTCCTCCCACTCCCCCCGCACATCCAACAGACACCGCTCAGTCGGTTCCGGAGGCTGTGGTTTTCACAGCCTCTGGCGGGGAGGGGAGCGTCCGTCCGAGCGGAAGGAAGACGCGGGGAAAAAAGAAACATCGTGAGGCGCGTCCCCTGGACACTTTGACTCAACCCGAGCCTGAGCTCAGCCCAAAGCCCATTCCCATGGAATCCACCTGTCCCAGGGCTGGGCTCAGGCCCAGGGTGACTAAAAAAGGAAAAAAGGGTGCGGAGGCGGAGGCCTCTGATGACATGGAGGTCTCTGAGTCTCCGCGCCCAAGTGCGAAAAAGAGGAGAAGGCACCCCTCCACAGAAATAACACAGGGCCCTGAGGTGCAGGGCCCATCTGTTGGAGGGGAGCTGCCTCCTGTTTCTGGTCCTCAGGTGCCCCCTACCGCCACCACCAAGGCTGCAAAGTCCGGGCAGGTGCTCCCTATTCCTCAGGATGGAGGGGAGGGGATGGCCCCGGTACGTGAGGCCCCTCCTGAAGGAGTAAGTGGGGCCCAGCTTGTGGTGGGGGAGCCTGGGGAAACCGTCCATTCCGCCACTGCTACTGGGTCGGGTGCCCTGAATGAAGGGGAGGGCGAGGCCCCAGAGGGTCGGGCCTCCCAGCCGGAGTCCTCCACCAACCAGGAGACACCCGACCCAGTTATAACTGAGAATGCTGCCCCATCTGCTGGGCCTGTGGGTGCTGGCGGAGCGGGAGATGGCCTCCTCTCGCCGCCTCCAGTCTCGGCTCCGGCTGGTTTCCCGGAGTCCGGAACTTCTGTCTCCCCTGGACCAGTCATTGGCCTGGGGATGGAGGTGGAGGGGGGTCCTGAACCGCTGGTGCCTACAGGCTCCAGTTTCACAATAGAACCCAGAGAGGACTCCTCCGCCATCGATCCTGGGGGTGAGATCGTGACGGAGGCGGGACCAGCTAGCGCGGCCGGGACGTCCGCCCCACAGTGTGTGGTGGATGTGTCGGCCGCTGGCGGTGACGACCCGGAGGAGGATGGGGATTCGGTGCGGGGCACGGAGGATGATCTTGATTCCATCGCCAGTGAGGTGGTGGAGTCCCTCGTGCCTCCCACCGAATCTCCTCTCATCCCCACGGCGGAACTCCGGGATTTCCTCGCGGCTTGCAGGGGTTGCCGCAATAAAGTTCAGCTGGCCCTCGACCGTTGGTCGAATCTGGCGCTGATCATCCAGTCCGTCCGTGCCGCCCTTAAGATAGCGGGCAAGCGCGCGGACGTGAAACTGGTTGAGAGGCGCCGTTTTAATGTGTTCCTCAATGGGTTGCTGGGGGAGTGGAGGGCCAGGTGCACTTCCACTCCTTCCTCACAGTGAGGTGTTGGTGACGGGTTTTAAGTACCTTTGACATGAAGATAACCATAGCCAGCCTCAACATCAACGGCA
This sequence comes from Heterodontus francisci, assembly GCF_036365525.1. Taxonomy (NCBI): domain Eukaryota; kingdom Metazoa; phylum Chordata; class Chondrichthyes; order Heterodontiformes; family Heterodontidae; genus Heterodontus; species Heterodontus francisci. The sequence goes on along the minus strand of NC_090404.1, from coordinate 396,069 downwards.
GCAGAGGGGCTCACCGCAGATTTCACAATCTCTCAGTCCTTAGGGAAGGGAGATACGCGGTGAGCTTTCTGCAGGAAACCCACACCGTTCCGGGAGACGAAGCCACCTGGCTCCTGGAGTGGCAGGGTGGGGTCTACATGAGTCACCTCACCCCTATTTCTAGTGGGGTGGCTATCTTGTTGGCCCCGACCTTTCAGCCGGAGATCTTGGGGGTCAAGGAGCTAGTGCCGGGCCGCTTGCTCCACCTCGCCGTTCGCCTGGGTAGCGTGCCGCTCCACTTTGTGAACGTGTACGCGCCCAGGCCCGGCGCGTTGCAAGCGCGCTTCTTTGAAGAAGTGTCCGCTCTCTTGAGCTCCATCGATAGCGGCGAGTGCATCATCCTCGGGGGGGATTTTAACTGCACCCTCGAGGTGGGAGATCGCTCCGGTCCCCAGCGCGGCCAAGCGTCGGTGGAGAAGTTGAGGGGACTGATCAGCTCCCTTAACTTGGTGGACGTCTGGCAGAATCTCCATCCCGACTCCAGCGCCTTCACGTGGAGGTCTGGAGGAGGGGGGTCGCAAATCGACCGCCTCTACATTTCGCAGGCGTACGTCTCCCGCGTTTCGGCGGCCTCCATGCGGCTGGTGCCGTGCTCGGACCACCGCCTGGTGTGGGCGGAGTTCACTCCGCTCCGCACGCGGGCGGGGTCCGCGGACTGGCACTTTAACAACCGGCTGCTGGAGGACGTGCGATTTCGGGACTCGTTCTGTCGATTCTGGGCCGACTGGAGAAGGAAGCAGGGGGGCTTCCCCTCCTTGAGGCTATGGTGGGATGTGGGCAAGAGTCACATCCGCGTCTTCTGTCAGGAGTACGCGAAGGGGTCGACCAAGAGGCGGGAAGCCGAGATCGGGCGCCTTGAGAGGGAGGTGCTCGACTTGGAGTCCCGCCTCGGTCATGCCGTCGCGGACCCGGCTCTGTGGCAGGCGTACAAAGAGAAGAAGGGCGCGCTCAGGGACCTGCAGCTCATAGCGTCCCGAGGCGCGTACGTGAGGTCGCGGATCCAGATCCTGGAAGATTTGGACCGCGCCTCTCCCTTCTTCTACTCGCTGGAAAAATGGCGGGGGGTCCGTAAGCAGCTCGTCGAGCTGCTGGCCGACGACGGATCCTCCATCATGGATCCGGAGGGAATGGGCCTCCTGGTCCGGACTTATTACAGTGCGTTGTTCTCTCCGGATCCGTCCAGCGAGGATGCGCGCAGAGTTTTGTGGGAGGACCTGCCGCAGGTCAGCCCGGAGGGCGCCGAAGGATTGGAGGCTCCGCTCACGTTGGCGGAGCTGACTGGCGCCCTCCACCAGCTCTCGAGGGGCAAATCCCCAGGGCTGGATGGGTTGACCGTGGAGTTCCTCAGGGCGTTCTGGGACGTCCTGGGGGACGATTACGCGCGGGTCCTGAGGGAAAGCCTGGCGACCGGGGAGATGCCCCTCTCGTGGCGCAGGGCGGTCATCGTCCTGCTGCCGAAGAGGGGCGATCTCCGCCTGCTTAAAAACTGGCGTCCGGTCTCCCTCCTCAGCACGGATTATAAGATCTTTGCCCGGGCTATGTCTACCCGCTTGGGCTCCGTGCTGGCCCACATGATCCACCCCGACCAGTCCTACACAGTCCCGGGCCGGTCCATCCAGGACAACATCCACCTGGTCCGGGACCTGATCCATCTTTCCCAGAGGACTGGTCAGTCGGTCGCCTTTCTCTCCCTCGATCAGGAGAAGGCGTTCGACAGGGTGGATCACGATTACCTTTTCGGGACTCTGCGCGCTTTCGGACTCGGGCCGCATTTCGTGGCCCGGGTCCGACTTTTATACGCCGCCGCAGTGTGTCTAGTCAAAGTTAACGGGTCCTTGACGGCGCCCCTTCGATTTGGGAGAGGAGTGCGTCAGGGGTGCCCCATGTCCGGCCAATTGTATACCATCTGCGTGGAGCCCTTCCTGTGCCTGCTTCGCTGGAGGTTGACGGGATTGGCTCTGCGCGAGCCGGCCATGCGGGTCGTCCTCTCGGCTTACGCCGACGACGTGCTCCTCGCAATCACAGATCCCGTTGACTTGCGGAGGATGCGCGACTGCCAGCAGACCTTTTCTGCCGCGTCCTCCGCGAGGATCAATTGGGAGAAATGTTCTGGACTCCTGGTTGGTCAGTGGCGGGTGGACTCCCTGCCGGGGGAGATGACACCTTTTGCGTGGAGCACCACACACCTCCTCTATCTGGGAGTCCACCTTAGCCCCGCTGAGGAAGCCTGGCCGGCAAACTGGCAGGAGTTGGAGGCGAAAGTCACCGCTCGGCTGGGGCGCTGGACAGGACTGCTCCGAGTGCTTTCCTACAGGGGCCGAGCGTTGGTCATAAACCAACTGGTGGCCTCGATGCTGTGGTACGGGTTGGTCACTTTGGCCCCGCCCCCTGTATTTGCCACCAAGATCCAGAAGAAACTCGTCGATTTCTTCTGGGGCAAGAGGAAACACTGGGTCTCTGCCGCGGTCCTGAGTCTCCCGATCGAGGAGGGCGGTCAGTCGCTGGTGTGCGTCCGCACCCAGGCTGCGACTCTCCGCCTTCGGACCCTGCAGAGATACCTGTATGTCGAGCGTCCTCCCAGATGGTGTGCGCTGGCGACGTATTTTTTCCGCCAGTGTCACTGCCTTCAAGACGACACGCAGCTCCCGGTGGAGTCCGTTAGCCGCGCCTCTCTGAGGGAGTTGCCTGTCTTTTACCGGGATTTTTTCCGAGTCTGGAACATGGTCGCCTCCAGTCAGGGCGCTCCCCCGCCGGCGGAGGAGAGCGCCTCGGCTGTCCGGGCGGCCGACTCCGGGGACGTCCGGCGGGTGGAGGAGTAGCCGAAACCCCCGGGACGCTCCTCACTGCGGGTGGTGAGGGGGCTCGGGAGTGCGGAGCGATCCCGGCCGAGCTGACCTCCGCTCGGCCGGAACTGCTCATCGGACCCAGGCCCCGAAACCCTCCTCGGGAGCCGGTCCCGCACAACCCGAGCCGCCTCTCGGAAATGCCCTCCGTGCCATTCCAATCGGCGCGGAGGGGTTTCCTGTACGGGCTGCTCCTGCACACTCTCCACTTCCTCGCCCTCGTCAGCCGGCCGGACACGCCCTGGCGGTCCGCGTTGCCATCTGGCGGCGAGGGGAAACCCCGATGGAGGTCTCTCTATGCGGGAGTCTTCCCCCTTTACATCGGGGACCTGGGGTGGAGGGTGCTGCACAGAGCAGTCCCGTGCAATAGGCTTTTAAGTAGGTTCACGGACTCCCAGGCCAGCTGTACTTTCTGCGGCCTGGACGAGTCCGTGTTCCACATTTATACGGAGTGTGCGAGGTTGCAGCCCCTATTTGAGTATCTGAAGGGGCTGCTCCTCAAATTCTGGCTGCACTTCAGTCTCACGCTCCTGATCTTTGGGCACCCGGTGCGGAGGGGCTTGGGCCGGGAGGGGGATCTCCTCGTCGGTCTGCTCCTGGGCCTGGCCAAGGTGGCAATTCACAGGTCCAGGTTGCGGGCCGTCGGGGGGTCCGTCCTCCCCGATTGCCTGCCCCTCTTCCGCGGTTACATTCGCGCCCGGGTGTCCCTGGAAAAGGAGCATGCGGTGTCCGCCGGTACGCTTGAGGCCTTCCGCGACCGGTGGGCACCGCAGGGACTGGAGTGCATTGTCGACGCCGAGAATGGCATTTTAATTTGAGTTTTTGTTTATTTATCTGGTTTTAATAAAGTTATTTTAAAATATAAGTGTGTATATAAAGGGGGCCTGAGGAATAAAGGCCCCCTCGACATAAAAAACAAACGGGGTTAGATACAGAGTAAAGCTCCCTCTACACTGTCCCCATCAAACACTCCCAGGACAGGTACAGTACGGGGGTTAGATACAGAGTAAAGCTCCCTCTACACTGTCCACATCAAACACTCCCAGGACAGATACAGTACGGGGGTTAGATACAGAGTAAAGCTCCCTCTACACTGTCCACATCAAACACTCCCAGGACAGGTACAGTACGGGGGTTAGATACAGAGTAAAGCTCCCTCTACACTGTCCACATCAAACACTCCCCAGGACAGGTACAACACGGGGTTAGATACAGAGTAAAGCTCCCTCTACACTGTCCCCATCAAACACTCCCAGGACAGGTACAGCACTGGGGTTAGAAAAAAAAAGAAAAAAAAAAAAACAGGGTTAGATACTGAGTAAAGCTCCCTCTAAACTGTCCCCATCAAAAAAAAACGGGGTTAGATACAGAGTAAAACTCCCTCTACACTGTCCTCATGAAAAAAACCAAAAAAAACTCCGGCTTAAATGTAAATGGGGAGAGGTAGATGAAAGAGGCAAATGGACGAACATGATGACAACCTGAACGAGAAGGGAAGGCCATAGATGTGGATTGGCTCTGTGTGTTAGCAGGACAAGGTGGACGATGAAATAGTTAAATTCCGAGGGGCCTGTGTGTGAATCAGAGGCTCTTGCCCCTGACAGTAAAAAAAAAACGGGGTTAGATACAGAGTAATGCTCCCTCTACACTGACCCCATCAATCACTCCCCAGGACAGGTACAGTACGGGCTTAGATACAGAGTAAAGCTCCCTCCAAACAGTCCCATCCATAGCTTCAACATTCACTCCTTTTACCACCAACGCACAGTGGCAGCAGTGCGTACCAACTACAAGCTGCACTGCAGCAACGCACCAAGGCTCCTTAAACAGCACCTTCCAAACCCACGACCTCTACCACCTAGAAGGACAAGAGCAGCAGATGCATGGGTACACCACCACCTGCAAGTCACACACCATCCTGACTTGGAACTGTATCACCGTTCCTTCACTGTCACTGGGTCAAAATCCTGGAACTCCCTTCCTAACAGCACTGTGGGTCTACCTACACTCCAAGGACTGCAGTGGTTCAAGAAGGCAGCTCACCACATTCTCAAGGGCAATTAGAGATGGGTAAAAAGTGCTGGTTTGGCCAGTGACGCCACATCTTGAAGAATGAACAGAAAAATTAATAAATGCAAGTTCTTGCTCTGTTCACTCATCGCTGACTGACATTGGACCCTCGTCCGGAAACCACTTCATTTTAAAATTCTCACTCGTTTTCAAATCACTGCATGGCCCTCAGAGCCACTCTCCGTCTCACTGTAACCTCCTGCGGTCCCCTACACCCCTCTCCGTCTCACTGTAACCTCCTGCGGTCCCCTACACCCCTCTCCGTCTCACTGTAACCTCCTGCGGTCCCCTACACACCTCCCTCTCTCTGTAACCTCCTCCGGCCCCCTACACCCCTCTCCGTCTCACTGTAACCTCCTGCGGTCCCCTACACCCCTCCCTCTCTCTGTAACCTCCTCCGGCCCCCTACACCCCTCTCCGTCTCACTGTAACCTCCTGCGGTCCCCTGCACCCCTCTCCGTCTCACTGTAACCTCCTGCGGTCCCCTACACCCCTCTCCGTCTCACTGTAACCTCCTGCGGTCCCCGACACCCCTCTCCGTCTCACTGTAACCTCCTGCAGTCCCCTACACCCCTCTCCGTCTCACTGTAACCTCCTGCGGTCCCCGACACCCCTCTCCGTCTCACTGTAACCTCCTGCGGTCCCCGACACCCCTCTCCGTCTCACTGTAACCTCCTGCGGTCCCCGACACCCCTCTCCGTCTCACTGTAACCTCCTGCGGTCCCCGACACCCCTCTCCGTCTCACTGTAACCTCCTGCGGTCCCCTACACCCCTCCCTCTCTCTGTAACCTCCTCCGGCCCCCTACACCCCTCTCCGTCTCACTGTAACCTCCTGCGGTCCCCTGCACCCCTCTCCGTCTCACTGTAACCTCCTGCGGTCCCCTACACCCCTCTCCGTCTCACTGTAACCTCCTGCGGTCCCCGACACCCCTCTCCGTCTCACTGTAACCTCCTGCGGTCCCCTACACCCCTCCCTCTCTCTGTAACCTCCTCCGGCCCCCTACACCCCTCTCCGTCTCACTGTAACCTCCTGCGGTCCCCTACACCCCTCTCCGTCTCACTGTAACCTCCTGCGGTCCCCTACACCCCTCCCTCTCTCTGTAACCTCCTCCGGCCCCCTACACCCCTCTCCGTCTCACTGTAACCTCCTGCGGTCCCCTACACCCCTCCCTCTCTCTGTAACCTCCTCCGGCCCCCTACACCCCTCTCCGTCTCACTGTAACCTCCTGCGGTCCCCTACACCCCTCTCCGTCTCACTGTAACCTCCTGCGGTCCCCTACACCCCTCTCCGTCTCACTGTAACCTCCTGCGGTCCCCGACACCCCTCTCCGTCTCACTGTAACCTCCTGCAGTCCCCTACACCCCTCTCCGTCTCACTGTAACCTCCTGCGGTCCCCTACACCCCTCTCCCTATCTCTGTAACCTCCTGCGGTCCCCTACACCCCTCTCCCTATCTCTGTAACCTCCTCCGGCCCCCGACACCCCTCTCCCTATCTCTGTAACCTCCTGCGGTCCCCTACACCCCTCTCCATCTCACTGTAACCTCCTCCGGCCCCCGACACCCCTCTCCCTATCTCTGTAACCTCCTGCGGTCCCCTACACCCCTCCCTCTCTCTGTAACCTCCTCCGGCCCCCTACACCCCTCTACGTCTCACTGTAACATCCTGCGGCCCCCTACACCCCTCTCCCTATCTCTGGAACCTCCTCCGGACCCCTACACCCCTCTCCCTATCTCTGTAACCTCCTCCGGCCCCCTACACCCCTCTCCCTCTCTCTGTAACCTCCTCCGGACCCCTACACCCCTCTCCGTCTCACTGTAACCTCCTCCGGCCCCCTACACCCCTCCCTATCTCTGTAACCTCCTGCAGCCCCCTACACCCCTCCCTATCTCTGTAACCTCCTGCGGCCCCCTACACCCCTCCCTATCTCTGTAACCTCCTCCGACCCCTACACCCGTCCCTCTCACTGTAACCTCCTGCGGCCCCCGACAACCCTCCCTCTCACTGTAACCTCCTGCGGCCCCCTACACCCCTCCCTCTCACTGTAAACTCCTCCGGCCCCCGACACCCCTCCCTCTCACTGTAAACTCCTCCGGCCCCCGACACCCCTCCCTCTCACTGTAAACTCCTCCGGCCCCCGACACCCCTCCCTCTCACTGTAAACTCCTCCGGCCCCCTACACCCCTCCCTCTCACTGTAAACTCCTCCGGCCCCCGACACCCCTCCCTCTCACTGTAAACTCCTCCGGCCCCCGACACCCCTCCCTCTCTCTGTAACCTCCTCCGGCCCCCGACACCCCTCCCTCTCACTGTAACCTCCTCCGGCCTCCTACACCCCTCCCTCTCTCTGGAACCTCCTCCGGCCCCCGACACCCCTCCCTCTCTCTGGAACCTCCTCTGGCCCCCTACACCCATCCCTCTCCCTGTAACCTCCTCCGGCCCCATACACCCCTCCCTCTCTCTGTAACCTCCTCCGGCCCCCTACACCCCTCCCTATCTCTGTAACCTCCTCCGGCCCCCTACACCCCTCCTTCTCTCTGTAACCTCCTCCGGCCCCATACACCCCTCCCTCTCTCTGTAACCTCCTCCGGCCCCCTACACCCCTCCCTATCTCTGTAACCTCCTCCGGCCCCCTACACCCCTCCTTCTCTCTGTAAACTCCTCCGGCCCCCTACACCCCTCCCTCTCTCTGTAACCTCCTCCGGCCCCCTACACCCCTCCCTCTCTCTGTAACCTCCTCCGGCCCCCTACACCCCTCCCTATCTCTGTAACCTCCTCCGGCCCCCTACACCCCTCCCTCTCTCTGTAACCTCCTCCGGCCCCCTACACCCCTCCCTCTCACTGTAACCTCCTCCGGCCCCCTACAACCCTCCCTCTCACTGTAACCTCCTGCGGCCCCCGACACCCCTCCCTCTCACTGTAACCTCCTCCGGCCCCCTACACCCCTCCCTCTCACTGTAACCTCCTCCGGCCCCCGACACCCCTCCCTCTCTCTGTAACCTCCTCCGGTCCCCGACACCCCTCCCTCTCACTGTAACCGCCTCCGGCCTCCTACACCCCTCCCTCTCTCTGTAACCTCATCCGGCCCCCTACACCCCTCCCTCTCTCTGTAACCTCCTCCGGCCCCCTACACCCCTCCCTCTCTATATAACCTCCTCCGGTCCCTACACCCCTCCCTATCTCTGTAACCTCCTGCGGCCCCCTACACCCCTCCCTCTCTCTGTAACCTCCTCCGGCACCCTACACCCCTCCCTCTCTCTGTAACCTCCTCCGTCCCCCTACACCCCTCCCTCTCTCTGTAACCTCCTCCGGCCCCCTACACCCCTCCCTCTCGCTGTAACCTCCTCCGGCCCCCTACACCCCTCCCTCTCTCTGTAACCTCCTCCGGCCCCCTACACCCCTCCCTCTCTCTGTAACCTCCTCCGGCCCCCTACACCCCTCCCTCTCGCTGTAACCTCCTCCGGCCCCCTACACCCCTCCCCCTCTCTGTAACCTCCTCCGGCCCCCTACACCCCTCCCTCTCTCTGTAACCTCCTCCGGCCCCCTACACCCCTCCCTCTCGCTGTAACCTCCTCCGGCCCCCTACACCCCTCCCCCTCTCTGTAACCTCCTCCGGCCCCCTACACCCCTCCCTATCTCTGTAACCTCCTCCGGCCCCCTACACCCCTCCCTCTCTCTGTAACCTCCTCCGGCCCCCTACACCCCTCCCTCTCTCTGTAACCTCCTCCGGCCCCCTACACCCCTCCCTCTCTCTGTAACCTCCTCCGGCCTCCTACACCCCTCCCTCTCTCTGTAACCTCCTGCGGCCCCCTACACCCCTCCCTATCTCTGTAACCTCCTCCGACCCCTACACCCGTCCCTCTCACTGTAACCTCCTGCGGCCCCCTACAACCCTCCCTCTCACTGTAACCTCCTCCGGCCCCCTACACCCCTCCCTCTCTCTGTAACCTCCTCCGGCCCCCTACACCCCTCCCTCTCTCTGAAACCTCCTCTGGCCCCCTACACCCCTCCCTCTCTCTGTAACCTCCTCCGGCCCCCTACACCCCTCCCTATCTCTGTAACCTCCTCCGACCCCTACACCCGTCCCTCTCACTGTAACCTCCTGCGACCCCCTACAACCCTCCCTCTCACTGTAACCTCCTCCGGCCCCCTACACCCCTCCCTCTCTCTGTAACCTCCTCCGGCCCCCTACACCCCTCCCTCTCTCTGAAACCTCCTCCGGCCCCCTACACCCCTCCCTCTCTCTCTAACCTCCTCCACTCCCTACACCCCTCCCTCACTCTGTAATCTCCTCCGGCCCCCTTCACCCCTCCCTCTCTCTGTAACCTCCTCCGGTCCCTACACCCCTCCCTCTCTCTGTAATCTCCTCCAGTCCCTACGCCCCTCCCTCTCTCTCTAACCTCCTCCAGTCCTTACACCCCTCCCTCTCTCTCTAACCTCCTCCAGTCCCTACACCCCTCCCTCTCTCTGTAACCTCCTCCAGTCCCTACACCCCTCCCTCTCTCTGTAACCTCCTCCGGCCCCCTATACCCCTCCCTCTCTCTGTAACCTCCTCCAGTCCCTACACCCCTCCCTCTCTCTCTAACCTCCTCCAGTCCCTACACCCCTCCCTCTCTCTGTAACCTCCTCCAGTCCCTACACCCCTCCCTCTCTCTGTAACCTCCTCCAGTCCCTACACCCCTCCCTCTCTCTGTAACCTCCTCCAGTCCCTACACCCCTCCCTCTCTCTGTAACCTCCTCCAGTCCCTACACCCCTCCCTCTCTCTGTAATCTCCTCCAGTCCCTACACCCCTCCCTCTCTCTGTAACCTCCGCCAGTCCTTACACCCCTTCCTCTCTCTGTAACCTCCTCCAGTCCCTACACCCCTCCCTCTCTCTGTAACCTCCTCCAGTCCCTACACCCCTCCCTCTCTCTGTAACCTCCTCCGGCCCCCTATACCCCTCCCTCTCTCTGTAACCTCCTCCAGTCCCTACACCCCTCCCTCTCTCTGTAACCTCCTCCAGTCCCTACACCCCTCCCTCTCTCTGTAACCTCCTCCAGTCCCTACACCCCTCCCTCTCTCTGTAACCTCCTCCAGTCCCTACACCCCTCCCTCTCTCTGTAACCTCCTCCAGTCCCTACACCCCTCCCTCTCTCTGTAACCTCCTCCAGTCCCTACACCCCTCCCTCTCTCTGTAACCTCCTCCAGTCCCTACACCCCTCCCTCTCTCTGTAACCTCCTCCAGTCCCTACACCCCTCCCTCTCTCTCCCTATCTCTATTTGGTGCATGTTTCATTATGGCACAGCACAGTGAATAGACAGATGTACACAATAGATGATGTAAAGTGCCGATGTAACTCACTGCTGCCTTTCTCCTCTGGGTCCTCCACCAGGACGATGGTGCCGAGCTCTGTCTCCTCGCTGTTTGACAGGCCATTATGGAGCTGCTGGAGGTTCCACTGGGTCCTGGCGTTCTGATGGGCCGGGGTCCGGGTGTGTTCCACCAATCGGAGCTTGACCGGGGTGTCGAAGTCGCACAGTGTGCACGAGTAGTATCGCCATTCCGACTCCGTGCCGCAGTCCAGCTCCAGCAAGTGCTGCAAAGATTGAAAGGTGGGATATCAGGATTTATTCAATCTGCATCCAACGGGGCAGAGTTTTACAGCACAGGAACAGGCCATTCGGCCCCTTTGCTCTGTGCTGGTGTTTCTGCTCCACATGAATCTCCTCCTACGCCCCCCCGCACCCCTTCATCTCACCCAGTCCACATACCCTTCATTCCTTTCTCCCTCATTTGTTTCTCCAGCATCCCCTTCGATGCATCTCTGGCGTTTACCTCAACCGCTCCCTGCGGAACTCCGCTCCACATTTTCCCACTCTCCAGGGAAAGAAGTTTCTCCTGAATTCCCAATCGGATTTATTAGTGATGTCCACCGAGTTCTGGTCTCCACGACACAAGCAGAAAGATAATCTCTAACTTTACCTGAACAAACAGCTGGATAATCTCAAAGACCTCTCTCAGGTCACCCCGCAGATTTCCCTTTAGACAGCAGGCAACACAGGCTGGTCAAACCTTCCTCACTGGTGCACCTTTTCAGTCCTGCTATAATTCGACTAAATCTTTGTACCTTCTCCAATGCCTCTATACATGTTTGTCATATGGAGACCGGGACTGGACACGGTGCTCCCAGTGCGACAATGGGGACTGGAACTGGATGCGGTGCTCCCAGTGCGACAAAGGGGACCGGGACTGGACACAGTGCTCACAGCGTGACAATAGGGACTTGAACTGGACACGGTGCTCCCAGTGCGACAATAGGGACTTGAACTGGACGCAGTGCTCCCAGTGCGACAATGGGGACCGGAACTGGACACGGTGCTCCCAGTGCGACAATGGAGACCGGAACTGGACACGGTGCTCCCAGTGCGACAATGGAGACCGGAACTGGACACGGTGCTCCCACTGCGGCAATGGAGACCGGAACTGGACACGGTGCTCCCACTACGGCAATGGAGACCGGATCTGGACACGGTGCTCCCAGAGCGACAAGGAGACCGGAACTGGACACGGTGCTCCCAGTGCGACAATGGAGACCGGAACTGGACACTGTGCTCCCAGTGCGACAAGGAGACCGGAACTGGACACGGTGCTCCCAGTGCGACAATGGGGACTGGGACTGGACACGGTGCTCTCAGTGTGACAATGGAGACCGGAACTGGACACGGGGCTCCCAGTGCGACAATGGGGACGAGAAGTGGACTAGGTGCTCCCAGTGCGAAAATGGAGACCGGAACAGGATGCGGTGCTCCCAGTGCGGCAATGGAGACCGAACTGGACACGGTGCTCCCAGTGCGACAATGGGGACCAGAACTGGACACGGTGCTCTCAGTGTGACAATGGGGACCGGAACTGGACACGGGGCTCCCAGTGCAACAATGGGGACGAGAAGTGGACACGGTGCTCCCAGTGTGACAATGGAGACCGGAACTGGACACGGGGCTCCCAGTGCGACAATGGGGACGAGAAGTGGACTAGGTGCTCCCAGTGCGAAAATGGAGACCGGAACAGGATGCGGTGCTCCCAGTGCGGCAATGGGGACCGGAACTGGACACGGTGCGCCCAGTGCGACAATGGTTACCGGAATGAGACACGGTGCTCCCAGAGTGACAATGGGGACCGGAACTGGACGCGGTGCTCCCAGAGAGACAATGGGGACTGGAACTGGACGCGGTGCTCCCAGTGTGACAATGGGGACCGGAACTGGACACGGTGCTCCCAGTGCGACAATAGGGACTGGAACTGGACACGGTGCTCCCAGTGCGACAATGGAGACCGGAACTGGACGCGGTGCTCCCAGTGCGACAATGGGGACTGGAACTGGACGCGGTGCTCCCAGTGTGACAATGGGGACCGGAACTGGACACGGTGCTCCCAGTGCGACAATAGGGACTGGAACTGGACATGGTGCTCCCAGTGAGACAATGGGGACTGGAACTGGACACGGTGCTCCCAGTGCGACAATGGAGACCGGAATTAGACACGGTGCTCCCAGTGCGACAATAGGGACTGGAACTGGACACGGTGCTCCCAGTGCGACAATGGAGACCGGAACTGGACATGGTGCTCCCAGTGAGACAATGGGGACTGGAACTGGACGCGGTGCTCCCAGTGCGACAATGGAGACCGGAACTGGACACGGTGCTCCCAGTGCGACAATGGAGACCGGAATTAGACATGGTGCTCCCACTGCGACAATGGAGACCGGAATTAGACACGGTGCTCCCAGTGCGACAATGGGGATCGGAACTGGACGCGGTGCTCCCAGTGCGACAATGGGGACTGGGACTGGACACGGTGCTCCCAGAGTGACAATGGGGACCAGAACTGGACGCGGTGCTCCCAGAGAGACAATGGGGACGAGAAGTGGACGAGGTGCTCCCAGTGCGAAAATGGAGACCGGAACAGGATGCGGTGCTCCCAGTGCGGCAATGGGGACCGGAACTGGACACGGTGCTCCCAGAGAGACAATGGGGACCGGAACTGGACATGGTGCTCCCAGTGCGACAATGGTTACCGGAATGAGACACGGTGCTCCCAGAGTGACAATGGGGACCGGAACTGGACATGGTGCTCCCAGTGCGACAATGGAGACCGGAATTAGACACGGTGCTCCCAGTGCGGCAATGGAGACCGAACTGGACGCGGTGCTCCCAGAGTGACAATGGGGACCGGAACTGGACATGGTGCTCCCACTGCGACAATGGAGACCGGAATTAGACACGGTGCTCCCAGTGCGACAATGGGGATCGGAACTGGACGCGGTGCTCCCAGTGCGACAATGGGGACTGGGACTGGACACGGTGCTCTCAGTGTGACAATGGGGATCGGAACTGGACGTGGTGCTCCCAGAGTGACAATGGGGACCAGAACTGGACGCGGTGCTCCCAGAGAGACAATGGGGACGAGAAGTGGACGAGGTGCTCCCAGTGCGAAAATGGAGACCGGAACAGGATGCGGTGCTCCCAGTGCGGCAATGGAGACCGAACTGGACACGGTGCTCCCAGTGCGACAATGGGGACCGGAACTGGACACGGTGCTCCCAGAGAGACAATGGGGACTGGAACTGGACACGGTGCGCCCAGTGCGACAATGGAGACCGGAACTAGACACGGTGCTCCCAGAGTGACAATGGAGACCGGAACTAGACACGGTGCTCCCAGAGTGACAATGGGGACCGGAACTGGACACGGTGCTCCCAGAGAGACATTGGGGACTGGAACTGGACACGGTGCGCCCAGTGCGACAATGGAGACCGGAACTAGACACGGTGCTCCCAGAGTGACAATGGAGACCGGAACTAGACACGGTGCTCCCAGAGTGACAATGGAGACCGGAACTAGACACGGTGCTCCCAGAGTGACAATGGGGACCGGAACTGGACACGGTGCTCCCAGTGCGACAATGGGGACTGGAACTGGACACGGTGCTCCCAGTGCGACAATGGGGACCGGAACTGGACACGGTGCTCCCAGAGAGACATTGGGGACTGGAACTGGACACGGTGCGCCCAGTGCGACAATGGTTACCGGAACTAGACACGGTGCTCCCAGAGTGACAATGGAGACCGGAACTAGACACGGTGCTCCCAGAGTGACAATGGGGACCGGAACTGGACACGGTGCTCCCAGTGCGACAATGGGGACTGGAACTGGACACGGTGCTCCCAGTGCGACAATGGGGACCGGAACTGGACACGGTGCTCCCAGAGAGACATTGGGGACTGGAACTGGACACGGTGCGCCCAGTGCGACAATGGTTACCGGAACTAGACACGGTGCTCCCAGAGTGACAATGGGGACCGGAACTGGACACGGTGCTCCCAGTGCGACAATGGGGACTGGAACTGGACACGGTGCTCCCAGTGCGACAATGGGGACCAAAACTGGACACGGTGCTCCCAGTGCGACAATGGGGACTGGAACTGGACGCGGTGCTCCCAGTGAGACAATGGGGACTGGAACTGGACACGGTGCTCCCAGTGCGACAATGGGGACCGGAACTGGACACGGTGCTCCCAGAGAGACAATGGGGACCGGAACTGGACGCGGTGCTCCCAGTGCGACAATGGGGTCTGGAACTGGACGCGGTGCTCCCAGTGCGATAATGGGGACCGGAACTGGACACGGTGCTCCCAGTGAGACAATGGGGACCGGAACTGGACACGGTGCTCCCAGTGCGACAATGGGGGCCAGAACTGAACACGGTGCTCACAGTGAGACAATGGGGACCGGAACTGGATGCGGTGCTCAGAGTGACAATGGGGACCGGAACTGGATGCGGTGCTCAGAGTGACAATGGGGACCGGAACTGGACACGGTGCTCACAGTGCGACAATGGGGACTGGAACTGGACGCGGTGCTCCCAGTGAGACAATGGGGACTGGAACTGGACACGGTGCTCCCAGTGCGACAATGGGGACCGGAACTGGACACGGTGCTCCCAGAGAGACAATGGGGACCGGAACTGGACGCGGTGCTCCCAGTGCGACAATGGGGTCTGGAACTGGACGCGGTGCTCCCAGTGCGATAATGGGGACCGGAACTGGACACGGTGCTCCCAGTGAGACAATGGGGACCGGAACTGGACACGGTGCTCCCAGTGCGACAATGGGGGCCAGAACTGAACACGGTGCTCACAGTGAGACAATGGGGACCGGAACTGGATGCGGTGCTCAGAGTGACAATGGGGACCGGAACTGGATGCGGTGCTCAGAGTGACAATGGGGACCGGAACTGGACACGGTGCTCACAGTGCGACAAGGGGGCCGGAACTGGACACGGTGCTCCCAGTGAGACAATGGGGACCGGAACTGGACACGGTGCTCCCAGTGCGACAATGGGGGCCGGAACTGGACACGGTGCTCCCAGTGCTAACAATGGGGATCGGAACTGGACGCGGTGCTCCCAGTGCGACAATGGGGGCCAGAACTGAACACGGTGCTCACAGTGCGACAATGGGGACCGGAACTGGATGCGGTACTCACAGAGTGACAATGGGGGCCGGAACTGGACACGGTGCTCACAGTGCGACAATGGGGGCCGGAACTGGACACGGTGCTCCCAGTGCGACAATGGGGGCCAGAACTGAACACGGTGCTCACAGTGCGACAATGGGGACCGGAACTGGATGCGGTACTCACAGAGTGACAATGGGGGCCGGAACTGGACACGGTGCTCCCAGTGCGACAATGGGGGCCGGAACTGGACACGGTACTCCCATGAGTCAATGGGGACCGGAACTGGACACGGTGCTCCCAGTGAGACAATAGCGACTTGAACTGGACGCAGTGCTCCCAGAGAGACAATGGGGACTGGAACTTGACACGGTGCTCACAGTGTGACAATAGCGACTTGAACTGGACACGGTGCTCCCAGTGCGACAATAGGGACTTGAACTGGACGCAGTGCTCCCAGTGCGACAATGGGGACTGGAATTGGACACGGTGCTCCCAGTGCGACAATGGAGACCGGAACTGGACACGGTGCTCCCAGTGCGACAATGGAGACCGGAACTGGACACGGTGCTCCCACTGCGGCAATGGAGACCGGATCTGGACACGGTGCTCCCAGAGCGGCAAGGAGACCGGAACTGGACACGGTGCTCCCAGTGCGACAATGGAGACCGGAACTGGACACTGTGCTCCCAGTGCGACAAGGAGACCGGAACTGGACACGGTGCTCCCAGAGCGACAAGGAGACCGGAACTGGACACGGTGCTCCCAGTGCGACAATGGAGACCGGAACTGGACACGGTGCTCCCAGTGCGACAATGGAGACCGGAACTGGACACGGTGCTCCCACTGCGGCAATGGAGACCGGAACTGGACACGGTGCTCCCACTGCGGCAATGGAGACCGGAACTGGACACGGTGCTCCCACTGCGGCAATGGAGACCGGAACTGGACACGGTGCTCCCACTGCGGCAATGGAGACCGGAACTGGACACGGTGCTCCCACTGCGGCAATGGAGACCGGATCTGGACACGGTGCTCCCAGAGCGACAAGGAGACCGGAACTGGACACGGTGCTCCCAGTGCGACAATGGAGACCGGAACTGGACACGGTGCTCCCAGTGCGACAATGGAGACCGGAACTGGACACGGTGCTCCCAGTGCGACAATGGGGACTGGGACTGGACACGGTGCTCCCAGTGTGACAATGGGGACCGGAACTGGACACGGTGCTCCCACTGCGACAATGGAGACCGGAACTGGACACGGTGCTCCCACTGCGACAATGGAGACCGGAACTGGACACGGTGCTCCCAGAGTGACAATGGGGACCGGAACTGGACACGGTGCTCCCAGAGTGACAATGGGGACCGGAACTGGACACGGTGCTCCCAGTGCGGCAATGGAGACCGGAACTGGACACGGTGCTCCCAGTGCGACAATGGAGACCGGAACTGGACACGGTGCTCCCACTGCGGCAATGGAGACCGGAACTGGACACGGTGCACCCAGTGCGACAATGGAGACCGGAACTGGACACGGTGCTCCCAGTGCGACAATGGGGACCGGGACTGGACACGGTGCTCCCAGTGTGACAATGGGGACTGGAACTGGACACGGGGCTCCCAGTGCGACAATGGGGACGAGAAGTGGACGAGGTGCTCCCAGTGCGAAAATGGGGATCGGAACTGGACACGGTGCTCCCAGTGCGACAATGGGGGCCGAAACTGGACACGGTGCTCCCAGTGCGACAATGGGGATCGGAACTGGACACGGTGCTCCCAGAGTGACAATGGGGGCCGAAACTGGACACGGTGCTCACAGTGCGACAATGGGGGCTGGAACTGGACACGGTGCTCCCAGAGAGACAATGGGGACTGGAACTGGATGCGGTACTCACAGAGTGACAATGGGGGCCGGAACTGGACACGGTGCTCCCAGAGAGACAATGGGGACTGGAACTCGACACGGTGCTCACAGTGTGACAATAGCGACTTGAACTGGACACGGTGCTCCCAGTGCGACAATAGGGACTTGAACTGGACGCAGTGCTCCCAGTGCGACAATGGGGACTGGAATTGGACACGGTGCTCCCAGTGCGACAATGGAGACCGGAACTGGACACGGTGCTCCCAGTGCGACAATGGAGACCGGAACTGGACACGGTGCTCCCAGTGCGACAATGGAGACCGGAACTGGACACGGTGCTCCCACTGCGGCAATGGAGACCGGAACTGGACACGGTGCTCCCACTACGGCAATGGAGACCGGATCTGGACACGGTGCTCCCAGAGCGACAAGGAGACCGGAACTGGACACGGTGCTCCCAGTGCGACAATGGAGACCGGAACTGGACACTGTGCTCCCAGTGCGACAAGGAGACCGGAACTGGACACGGTGCTCCCAGTGCGACAATGGAGACCGGAACTGGACACTGTGCTCCCAGTGCGACAAGGAGACCGGAACTGGACGCGGTGCTCTCAGTGTGACAATGGGGACCGGAACTGGACACGGGGCTCCCAGTGCGACAATGGGGACGAGAAGTGGACTAGGTGCTCCCAGTGCGAAAATGGAGACCGGAACAGGATGCGGTGCTCCCAGTGCGGCAATGGAGACCGAACTGGACACGGTGCTCCCAGAGAGACAATGGGGACCGGAACTGGACACGGTGCTCCCAGAGAGACAATGGGGACTGGAACTGGACAAGGTGCGCCCAGTGCGACAATGGAGACCGGAACTAGACACGGTGCTCCCAGAGTGACAATGGGGACCGGAACTGGACACGGTGCTCCCAGTGCGACAATGGGGACTGGAACTGGACACGGTGCTCCCAGTGCTAACAATGGGGATCGGAACTAGACGCGGTGCTCACAGTGCGACAATGGGGGCTGGAACTGGACACGGTGCTCCCAGAGTGACAATGGGGGCCGAAACTGGACACGGTGCTCCCAGTGCGACAATGGGGGCTGGAACTGGACACGGTGCTCCCAGAGAGACAATGGGGACCGGAACTGGACGCAGTGCTCCCAGAGAGACAATGGGGTCCGTAACTGGACATGGTGCTCCCAGTGCGACAATTGAGACCAGAACTGGACACGGTGCTCCCAGTGCGGCAATGGAGACCGAACTGGACACAGTGCTCCCAGTGCGACAATGGGGACCGGAACTGGACACGGTGCTCCCAGTGCGGCAATGGAGACCGAACTGGACACGGTGCTCCCAGTGCGGCAATGGAGACCGAACTGGACACGGTGCTCCCAGTGCGGCAATGGAGACCGAACTGGACACGGTGCTCCCAGAGTGACAATGGGGACCGGAACTGGACATGGTGCTCCCACTGCGACAATGGAGACCGGAACTGGACACGGTGCTCCCACTGCGGCAATGGAGACCGGAACTGGACACGGTGCTCCCACTACGGCAATGGAGACCGGATCTGGACACGGTGCTCCCAGAGCGACAAGGAGACCGGAACTGGACACGGTGCTCCCAGTGCGACAATGGAGACCGGAACTGGACACGGTGCTCCCAGTGCGACAAGGAGACCGGAACTGGACACGGTGCTCCCAGTGCGACAATGGGGACGAGAAGTGGACTAGGTGCTCCCAGTGCGAAAATGGAGACCGGAACAGGACGCGGTGCTCCCAGTGCGGCAATGGAGACCGAACTGGACACGGTGCTCCCAGTGCGACAATGGGGACCGGAACTGGACACGGTGCGCCCAGTGCGACAATGGAGACCGAACTGGACACGGTGCTCCCAGTGCGACAATGGGGACCGGAACTGGACACGGTGCTCCCAGTGCGACAATGGGGGCCAGAACTGAACACGGTGCTCACAGTGCGACAATGGGGGCCAGAACTGAACACGGTGCTCACAGTGCGACAATGGGGACCGGAACTGGATGCGGTGCTCAGAGTGACAATGGGGACCGGAACTGGACACGGTGCTCCCAGTGCGACAATTGAGACCAGAACTGGACACGGTGCTCCCAGAGAGACATTGGGGTCCGTAACTGGACATGGTGCTCCCAGTGCGACAATTGAGACCAGAACTGGACACGGTGCTCCCAGTGCGACAATGGGGACTGGAACTGGACGCGGTGCTCCCAGTGAGACAATGGGGACTGGAACTGGACACGGTGCTCACAGTGAGACAATGGGGACTGGAACTGGACACGGTGCTCCCAGTGCGACAATGGGGACCGGAACTGGACACGGTGCTCCCAGAGAGACAATGGGGACGAGAACTGGACGCGGTGCTCCCAGTGCGATAATGGGGACCGGAACTGGACGCGGTGCTCACAGTGAGACAATGGGGACCGGAACTGGACACGGTGCTCCCAGTGCGATAATGGGGGCCGGAACTGGACACGGTGCTCCCAGTGAGACAATGGGGACCGGAACTGGACACGGTGCTCCCAGTGCGACAATGGGGGCCAGAACTGAACACGGTGCTCACAGTGCGACAATGGGGACCGGAACTGGACACGGTGCTCACAGTGCGACAATGGGGGCCGGAACTGGACACGGTGCTCACAGTGCGACAATGGGGGCCAGAACTGGACACGGTGCTCACAGTGCGACAATGGAGAGCGGAACTGGACACGGTGCTCCCAGTGCGACAATGGGGGCCGGAACTGGACACGGTGCTCACAGTGCGACAATGAGGGCTGGAACTGGACACGGTGCTCCCAGTGCGACAATGGGGACGGGAACTGGACACGGTGCTCCCACTGCGACAATGGAGAGCGGAACTGGACACGGTGCTCACAGTGCGACAATGGGGACGGGAGCTGGACACGGTGCTCCCACTGCGGCAATGGGGACGGGAACTGGACACGGTGCTCCCAGAGTGACAATGGAGACCGGAACTGGACACGGTGCTCCCAGTGCGACAATGGGGACCGGAACTGGACACGGTGCTCACAGAGTGACAATGGAGACCGGAACTGGACGCGGTGCTCCCAGTGCGACAAGGAGACCGGAACTGGACACGGTGCTCACAGAGTGACAATGGGGACGGGAACTGGACACGGTGCTCCCACTGCGACAATGGAGAGCGGAACTGGACACGGTGCTCCCAGTGCGACAGTGGGGACCGGGACTGGACACGGTGCTCCCAGTGCGACAATGGGGACCGGAACTGGACACGGTGCTCACAGAGTGACAATGGAGACCGGAACTGGACGCGGTGCTCCCAGTGCGACAAGGAGACCGGAACTGGACACGGTGCTCCCAGTGTGACAATGGGGACCGGAACTGGACACGGTGCTCCCAGTGCGACAATGGAGAGCGGAACTGGACACGGTGCTCCCACTGCGACAATGGAGAGCGGAACTGGACACGGTGCTCCCAGTGCGACAGTGGGGACCGGGACTGGACACGGTGTTCCCAGTGTGACAATGGGGACCGGAACTGGACACGGGGCTCCCAATGCGACAATGGGGACGAGAACTGGACGCGGTGCTCCCAGTGTGACAATGGAGACCGGAACTGGATGCGGTGCTCCCAGTGCGATGGGGGGACCGGAACTGGACGCGGTGCTCCCAGTGCGACAATGGGGACCGGAAATGGACACGGTGCTCCCAGTGCGACAATGGGGACTGGAACTGGACGCGGTGCTCCCAGTGCGATGGGGGGACCGGAACTGGACGCAATGCTCCCAGTGCGACAATGGGGACCGGAACTGGACGCGGTGCTCCCAGTGCGACAACGGGAACCGGAACTGGACACGGTGCTCCCAGAGTGACATTGGAGACCGGAACTGGACACGGTGCTCCCAGAGTGACATTGGAGACCGGAACTGGACACGGTGCTCCCAGTGCGACAATGGGGACCGGAACTGGACACGGTGCTCCCAGAGAGACATTGGGGACGGGAACTGGACACGGTGCTCCCAGTGCGACAATGGGGACCGGAACTGGACACGGTGCTCCCAGAGAGACATTGGGGACTGGAACTGGACACGGTGCTCCCAGTGAGACATTGGGGACGGGAACTGGACACAGTGCTCCAAGTGCGACAATGGGGACCGGAACTGGACGCAGTGGTCCCAGTGCAACAATGGGGACTGGAACTGGACACAGTGCTCCCAGTGCGACAATGGGGGCCGGAACTGGACACGGTGCTCACAGTGCGACAATGAGGGCTGGAACTGGACACGGTGCTCACAGTGCGACAATGGGGACGGGAACTGGACACGGTGCTCCCAGAGTGACAATGGGGACGGGAACTGGATGCGGTGCTCACAGAGTGACAATGGAGACCGGAACTGGACACGGTGCTCCCAGTGAGACATTGGGGACGGGAACTGGACACAGTGCTCCAAGTGCGACAATGGGGACCGGAACTGGACGCAGTGGTCCCAGTGCAACAATGGGGACTGGAACTGGACACAGTGCTCCCAGTGCGACAATGGGGGCCGGAACTGGACACGGTGCTCACAGTGCGACAATGAGGGCTGGAACTGGACACGGTGCTCACAGTGCGACAATGGGGACGGGAACTGGACACGGTGCTCCCAGAGTGACAATGGGGACGGGAACTGGATGCGGTGCTCACAGTGCGACAATGGAGAGCGGAACTGGACACGGTGCTCCCAGTGCGACAGTGGGGACCGGGACTGGACACGGTGTTCCCAGTGTGACAATGGGGACCGGAACTGGACACGGGGCTCCCAATGCGACAATGGGGACGAGAACTGGACGCGGTGCTCCCAGTGTGACAATGGAGACCGGAACTGGACACGGTGCTCCCAGTGCGATGGGGGGACCGGAACTGGACGCGGTGCTCCCAATGCGACAATGGGGACCGGAAATGGACACGGTGCTCCCAGTGCGACAATGGGGACCGGAACTGGACGCGGTGCTCCCAGTGCGATGGGGGGACCGGAACTGGACGCAATGCTCCCAGTGCGACAATGGGGACCGGAACTGGACGCGGTGCTCCCAGTGCGACAACGGGAACCGGAACTGGACACGGTGCTCCCTGTGCGACAATGGAGACCGGAACTGGACACGGTGCTCCCAGTGCGACAATGGGGGCCAGAACTGAACACGGTGCTCACAGTGCGACAATGGGGACCGGAACTGGATGCGGTACTCACAGAGTGACAATGGGGGCCGGAACTGGACACGGTGCTCCCAGTGCGACAATGGGGGCCGAAACTGGACACGGTGCTCCCATGAGACAATGGGGACCGGAACTGGATGCGGTACTCACAGAGTGACAATGGGGGCCGGAACTGGACACGGTGCTCCCATGAGTCAATGGGGACCGGAACTGGACACGGTGCTCCCAGTGAGACAATAGCGACTTGAACTGGACGCAGTGCTCCCAGAGAGACAATGGGGACTGGAACTTGACACGGTGCTCACAGTGTGACAAGGAGACCGGAACTGGACACGGTGCTCCCAGAGCGACAAGGAGACCGGAACTGGACACGGTGCTCCCAGTGCGACAATGGAGACCGGAACTGGACACGGTGCTCCCAGTGCGACAATGGAGACCGGAACTGGACACGGTGCTCCCACTGCGGCAATGGAGACCGGAACTGGACACGGTGCTCCCACTGCGGCAATGGAGACCGGAACTGGACACGGTGCTCCCACTGCGGCAATGGAGACCGGAACTGGACACGGTGCTCCCACTGCGGCAATGGAGACCGGAACTGGACACGGTGCTCCCACTGCGGCAATGGAGACCGGATCTGGACACGGTGCTCCCAGAGCGACAAGGAGACCGGAACTGGACACGGTGCTCCCAGTGCGACAATGGAGACCGGAACTGGACACGGTGCTCCCAGTGCGACAATGGAGACCGGAACTGGACACGGTGCTCCCAGTGCGACAATGGGGACTGGGACTGGACACGGTGCTCCCAGTGTGACAATGGGGACCGGAACTGGACACGGTGCTCCCACTGCGACAATGGAGACCGGAACTGGACACGGTGCTCCCACTGCGACAATGGAGACCGGAACTGGACACGGTGCTCCCAGAGTGACAATGGGGACCGGAACTGGACACGGTGCTCCCAGAGTGACAATGGGGACCGGAACTGGACACGGTGCTCCCAGTGCGGCAATGGAGACCGGAACTGGACACGGTGCTCCCAGTGCGACAATGGAGACCGGAACTGGACACGGTGCTCCCACTGCGGCAATGGAGACCGGAACTGGACACGGTGCACCCAGTGCGACAATGGAGACTGGAACTGGACACGGTGCTCCCAGTGCGACAATGGGGACCGGGACTGGACACGGTGCTCCCAGTGTGACAATGGGGACTGGAACTGGACACGGGGCTCCCAGTGCGACAATGGGGACGAGAAGTGGACGAGGTGCTCCCAGTGCGACAATGGGGATCGGAACTGGACGCGGTGCTCCCAGTGCGACAATGGGGGCCGAAACTGGACACGGTGCTCCCAGTGCGACAATGGGGATCGGAACTGGACACGGTGCTCCCAGAGTGACAATGGGGGCCGAAACTGGACACGGTGCTCCCAGTGCGACAATGGGGATCGGAACTGGACACGGTGCTCCCAGAGAGACAATGGGGACTGGAACTGGATGCGGTACTCACAGAGTGACAATGGGGGCCGGAACTGGACACGGTGCTCCCAGAGAGACAATGGGGACTGGAACTCGACACGGTGCTCACAGTGTGACAATAGCGACTTGAACTGGACACGGTGCTCCCAGTGCGACAATAGGGACTTGAACTGGACGCAGTGCTCCCAGTGCGACAATGGGGACTGGAATTGGACACGGTGCTCCCAGTGCGACAATGGAGACCGGAACTGGACACGGTGCTCCCAGTGCGACAATGGAGACCGGAACTGGACACGGTGCTCCCAGTGCGACAATGGAGACCGGAACTGGACACGGTGCTCCCACTGCGGCAATGGAGACCGGAACTGGACACGGTGCTCCCACTACGGCAATGGAGACCGGATCTGGACACGGTGCTCCCAGAGCGACAAGGAGACCGGAACTGGACACGGTGCTCCCAGTGCGACAAGGAGACCGGAACTGGACACGGTGCTCCCAGTGCGACAATGGGGACTGGGACTGGACACGGTGCTCTCAGTGTGACAATGGGGACTGGGACTGGACACGGTGCTCTCAGTGTGACAATGGGGACCGGAACTGGACACGGGGCTCCCAGTGCGACAATGGGGACTGGGACTGGACACGGTGCTCTCAGTGTGACAATGGGGACTGGGACTGGACACGGGGCTCCCAGTGCGACAATGGGGACGAGAAGTGGACACGGTGCTCCCAGTGCGACAAGGAGACCGGAACTGGACACGGTGCTCCCAGTGCGACAATGGGGACTGGGACTGGACACGGTGCTCTCAGTGTGACAATGGGGACCGGAACTGGACACGGTGCTCCCAGTGCGAAAATGGAGACCGGAACAGGATGCGGTGCTCCCAGTGCGGCAATGGAGACCGGAACTGGACACGGTGCTCCCAGTGCGACAATGGGGATCGGAACTGGACGCGGTGCTCCCAGTGCGACAATGGAGACCGGAATTAGACACGGTGCTCCCAGTGCGACAATGGGGATCGGAACTGGACGCGGTGCTCCCAGTGCGACAATGGAGACCGGAATTAGACACGGTGCTCCCAGTGCGACAATGGGGATCGGAACTGGACGCGGTGCTCCCAGTGCGACAATGGAGACCGGAATTAGACACGGTGCTCCCAGAGTGACAATGGGGACCGGAACTGGACATGGTGCTCCCAGAGTGACAATGGGGATCGGAACTGGACATGGTGCTCCCACTGCGACAATGGAGACCGGAATTAGACACGGTGCTCCCAGTGCGACAATGGGGACCAGAACTGGACGCGGTGCTCCCAGAGAGACAATGGGGACGAGAAGTGGACGAGGTGCTCCCAGTGCGAAAATGGAGACCGGAACAGGATGCGGTGCTCCCAGTGCGACAATGGAGACCGAACTGGACACGGTGCTCCCAGAGAGACAATGGGGACCGGAACTGGACACGGTGCTCCCAGAGAGACAATGGGGACTGGAACTGGACACGGTGCTCCCAGAGAGACAATGGGGACTGGAACTGGACACGGTGCGCCCAGTGCGACAATGGAGACCGGAACTGGACACGGTGCTCCCAGAGTGACAATGGGGACCGGAACTGGACATGGTGCTCCCAGTGCGACAATGGGGATCGGAACTGGACACGGTGCTCCCAGTGCGACAATGGGGACCGGAACTGGACACGGTGCTCCCAGTGCGACAATGGGGGCTGGAACTGGACACGGTGCTCCCAGTGCGACAATGGGGGCTGGAACTGGACACGGTGCTCCCATGAGATAATGGGGACCGGAACTGGATGCGGTACTCACAGAGTGACAATGGGGGCCGGAACTGGACACGGTGCTCCCAGAGAGACAATGGGGACCGGAACTGGACGCAGTGCTCCCAGAGAGACAATGGGGACTGGAACTTGACACGGTGCTCACAGTGTGACAATAGCGACTTGAACTGGACACGGTGCTCCCAGTGAGACAATAGCGACTTGAACTGGACGCAGTGCTCCCAGAGAGACAATGGGGACTGGAACTTGACACGGTGCTCACAGTGTGACAATAGCGACTTGAACTGGACACGGTGCTCCCAGTGCGACAATAGGGACTTGAACTGGACGCAGTGCTCCCAGTGCGACAATGGGGACTGGAATTGGACACGGTGCTCCCACTACGGCAATGGAGACCGGATCTGGACACGGTGCTCCCAGAGCGACAAGGAGACCGGAACTGGACACGGTGCTCCCAGTGCGACAATGGAGACCGGAACTGGACACGGTGCTCCCAGTGCGACAAGGAGACCGGAACTGGACACGGTGCTCCCAGTGCGACAATGGGGACCGGAACTGGACACGGTGCTCTCAGTGTGACAATGGGGACCGGAACTGGACACGGGGCTCCCAGTGCGACAATGGGGACGAGAAGTGGACTAGGTGCTCCCAGTGCGAAAATGGAGACCGGAACAGGATGCGGTGCTCCCAGTGCGGCAATGGAGACCGAACTGGACACGGTGCTCCCAGTGCGACAATGGGGACCGGAACTGGACACGGTGCTCCCAGAGTGACAATGGAGACCGGAACTGGACACGGGGCTCCCAGTGCGACAATGGGGACGAGAAGTGGACTAGGTGCTCCCAGTGCGAAAATGGAGACCGGAACAGGATGCGGTGCTCCCAGTGCGGCAATGGAGACCGAACTGGACACGGTGCTCCCAGTGCGACAATGGGGACCGGAACTGGACACGGTGCTCCCAGAGTGACAATGGGGACTGGAACTGGACACGGTGCTCCCAGTGCGACAATGGGGACCGGAACTGGACATGGTGCTCCCACTGCGACAATGGAGACCGGAACTGGACACGGTGCTCCCAGTGCGACAATGGGGGCCAGAACTGGACACGGTGCTCCCAGAGAGACATTGGGGTCCGTAACTGGACATGGTGCTCCCAGTGCGACAATTGAGACCAGAACTGGACACGGTGCTCCCAGTGCGACAATGGGGACTGGAACTGGACGCGGTGCTCCCAGTGAGACAATGGGGACTGGAACTGGACACGGTGCTCCCAGTGCGACAATGGGGACCGGAACTGGACACGGTGCTCCCAGAGAGACAATGGGGACCGGAACTGGACACGGTGCTCCCAGTGCGACAATGGGGGCCAGAACTGGACACGGTGCTCCCAGTGCGACAATGGGGACCGGAACTGGACACGGTGCTCCCAGAGAGACAATGGGGACCGGAACTGGACGCGGTGCTCCCAGTGCGACAATGGGGTCTGGAACTGGACGCGGTGCTCCCAGTGCGATAATGGGGACCGGAACTGGACGCGGTGCTCACAGTGCGATAATGGGGGCCGGAACTGGACACGGTGCTCCCAGTGAGACAATGGGGACCGGAACTGGACACGGTGCTCCCAGTGCGACAATGGGGGCCAGAACTGAACACGGTGCTCACAGTGCGACAATGGGGACCGGAACTGGACACGGTGCTCACAGTGCGACAATGGGGGCCGGAACTGGACACGGTGCTCACAGTGCGACAATGGAGAGCGGAACTGGACACGGTGCTCCCAGTGCGACAATGGGGGCCGGAACTGGACACGGTGCTCACAGTGCGACAATGAGGGCTGGAACTGGACACGGTGCTCCCAGTGCGACAATGGGGACGGGAACTGGACACGGTGCTCCCACTGCGACAATGGAGAGCGGAACTGGACACGGTGCTCACAGTGCGACAATGGGGACGGGAGCTGGACACGGTGCTCCCACTGCGGCAATGGGGACGGGAACTGGACACGGTGCTCACAGAGTGACAATGGAGAGCGGAACTGGACACGGTGCTCACAGAGTGACAATGGAGACCGGAACTGGACACGGTGCTCCCAGTGCGACAATGGGGACCGGAACTGGACACGGTGCTCACAGAGTGACAATGGAGACCGGAACTGGACGCGGTGCTCCCAGTGCGACAAGGAGACCGGAACTGGACACGGTGCTCACAGAGTGACAATGGGGACGGGAACTGAACACGGTGCTCCCACTGCGACAATGGAGAGCGGAACTGGACACGGTGCTCCCAGTGCGACAGTGGGGACCGGGACTGGACACGGTGTTCCCAGTGTGACAATGGGGACCGGAACTGGACACGGTGCTCACAGAGTGACAATGGGGACGGGAACTGGACACGGTGCTCCCACTGCGACAATGGAGAGCGGAACTGGACACGGTGCTCCCAGTGCGACAGTGGGGACCGGGACTGGACACGGTGCTCCCAGTGCGACAATGGGGACCGGAACTGGACACGGTGCTCACAGTGCGACAATGCAGACCGGAACTGGACACGGTGCTCCCAGTGTGACAAGGAGACCGGAACTGGACACGGTGCTCCCAGTGTGACAATGGGGACCGGAACTGGACACGGTGCTCCCAGTGCGACAAGGAGACCGGAACTGGACACGGTGCTCCCAGTGTGACAATGGGGACCGGAACTGGACACGGTGCTCCAACTGCGACAATGGAGAGCGGAACTGGACACGGTGCTCCCAGTGCGACAGTGGGGACCGGGACTGGACACGGTGTTCCCAGTGTGACAATGGGGACCGGAACTGGACACGGGGCTCCCAATGCGACAATGGGGACGAGAACTGGACGCGGTGCTCCCAGTGCGACAATGGAGACCGGAACTGGACACGGTGCTCCCAGTGCGATGGGGGGACCGGAACTGGACACGGTGCTCCCAGTGCGACAAGGAGACCGGAACTGGACACGGTGCTCCCAGTGTGACAATGGGGACCGGAACTGGACACGGTGCTCCAACTGCGACAATGGAGAGCGGAACTGGACACGGTGCTCCCAGTGCGACAGTGGGGACCGGGACTGGACACGGTGCTCCCAGTGCGACAATGGGGACCGGAAATGGACACGGTGCTCCCAGTGCGACAATGGGGACCGGAACTGGACGCGGTGCTCCCAGTGCGATGGGGGGACCGGAACTGGACGCAATGCTCCCAGTGCGACAATGGGGACCGGAACTGGACGCGGTGCTCCCAGTGCGACAACGGGAACCGGAACTGGACACGGTGCTCCCAGAGTGACATTGGAGACCGGAACTGGACACGGTGCTCCCAGAGTGACATTGGAGACCGGAACTGGACACGGTGCTCCCAGTGCGACAATGGGGACCGGAACTGGACACGGTGCTCCCAGAGAGACATTGGGGACGGGAACTGGACACAGTGCTCCAAGTGCGACAATGGGGACCGGAACTGGACGCAGTGGTCCCAGTGCAACAATGGGGACTGGAACTGGACACAGTGCTCACAGTGCGACAATGAGGGCTGGAACTGGACACGGTGCTCACAGTGCGACAATGGGGACGGGAACTGGACACGGTGCTCCCAGTGCGACAATGGGGACCGGAACTGGACACGGTGCTCACAGAGTGACAATGGGGACGGGAACTGGATGCGGTGCTCACAGTGCGACAGTGGGGACCGGGACTGGACACGGTGTTCCCAGTGTGACAATGGGGACGGGAACTGGACACGGTGCTCCCACTGCGACAATGGAGAGCGGAACTGGACACGGTGCTCCCAGTGCGACAGTGGGGACCGGGACTGGACACGGTGTTCCCAGTGTGACAATGGGGACCGGAACTGGACACGGGGCTCCCAATGCGACAATGGGGACGAGAACTGGACGCGGTGCTCCCAGTGTGACAATGGAGACCGGAACTGGACACGGTGCTCCCAGTGCGATGGGGGGACCGGAACTGGACGCGGTGCTCCCAATGCGACAATGGGGACCGGAAATGGACACGGTGCTCCCAGTGCGACAATGGGGACCGGAACTGGACGCGGTGCTCCCAGTGCGATGGGGGGACCGGAACTGGACGCAATGCTCCCAGTGCGACAATGGGGACCGGAACTGGACGCGGTGCTCCCAGTGCGACAACGGGAACCGGAACTGGACACGGTGCTCCCTGTGCGACAATGGAGACCGGAACTGGACACGGTGCTCCCAGAGTGACATTGGAGACCGGAACTGGACACGGTGCTCCCAGTGCGACAATGGGTACCGGAACTGGACACAGTGCTCCCAGTGCGACAATGGGGACCGGAACTGGACACGGTGCTCCCAGAGAGACATTGGGGACGGGAACTGGACACAGTGCTCCCAGTGTGACAATGGAGACCGGAACTGGACACGGTGCTCCCAGAGAGCCATTGGGGACTGGAAGTGGACACAGTGCTCCAAGTGCGACAATGGGGACCGGAACTGGACGCAGTGGTCCCAGTGCAACAATGGGGACTGGAACTGGACACAGTGCTCCCAGTGCGACAATGGGGACCGGAATTGGACACGTTGCTCCCAGTGCGACAATGGAGACCGGAACTGGACACGGTGCTCCCAGTGCGACAATGGTGACCGGAACTGGACGCGGTGCTCGCAGTTTGACAATGGAGAACGGAACTGGACGCGGTGCTCCCAGTGCGACAATGGGGACCGGAACTGGACCCGGTGCTCCCAGTGCGACAGGGGTGACCAGAACTGGACGCGATGCTCCCAGTGCGACAATGGGGACCGGAACGGGACACGTGGCTCCCAGTGCGACAATGGAGACCGGAACTGGACGCAGTGCTCCCAGTGCGACAATGGGGACCGGAACTGGATGCGGTGCTCCCAGTGGAATGCGGGAACCCGGACTGAAACACGATGCTCCCAGTGCGATGAGGGGGCCGGAACTGGACGCGATGCTCCCAGTGCGACAATGGGGCCCGGAACTGGACGCAATGCTCCCAGTGCGATGGGGGGGACCGGAACTGGACGCGGTGCTCCCAGTGCGACAATGGGGACCGAAACTGGACACGGTGCTCCCAGTGCGACAATGGAGACCGGAACTGGACGCGGTGCTCCCAGAGAGACAATGGGGACCGGAAGAGGACGCGGTGCTCCCAGTGCGACAATGGGGACCGGAAGAGGACGCGGTGCTCCCAGTGCGACAAAGGGAACAGGAACTGGACACGGTGCTCCCAGTGCGACAATGGGGACCGGAACTGGACGTGGTGCTCACAGTGCGACAATGGTGGCCGGAACTGGACACGGTGCTCCCAGTCTGATAATGGAGACCGGAACTGGTCGCAGTGCTCCCAGAGAGACAATGGGGACCGGAAGAGGACGCGGTGCTCCCAGTGCGACAATGGGGACCGGAAGAGGACGCGGTGCTCCCAGTGCGACAAAGGGAACAGGAACTGGACACGGTGCTCCCAGTGCGACAATGGGGACCGGAACTGGACGTGGTGCTCACAGTGCGACAATGGTGGCCGGAACTGGACACGGTGCTCCCAGTCTGATAATGGAGACCGGAACCGGGCGCGGTGCTCCCAGTGCGGCAATGGGAACCGGAACTGGACACGGTGCTCCCAGTGCGATGGTGGGACCGGAACTGGACGCGATGCTCCCAGTGCGACAATGGGGACAGGAACTGGACACAGTGCTCCCAGTGCGACAAGGGGGACAGGAACTGGACGCGGTGCTCCCAGTGCGACAATGGAGACCGGAACTGGACGCGGTGCTCCCAGTGCGACAATGGGGACCGGAACTGGACACAGTGCTCCCAGTGCGACAATGGGGACCGGAACTGGACACGGTACTCACAGAGAGGCAGTAGGGACTTGAACTGGATGCGGTGCTCCCAGTGTGACAATAGGGACTTGAACTGGATGCAGTGCTCCCAGTGCGACAATGGAGACAATGCAGACAATGCGGACCGGAACTGGACTCAGTGCTCCCAGAGTGACAATGGTGACCGGAACTGGACGTGGTGCTCCCAGTCTGATAATGGAGACCGGAACTGGTCGCAGTGCTCCCAGAGAGACATTGGAGACCGGAACCGGGCGCGGTGCTCCCAGTGCGTCAATGGGAACCGGAACTGGACATGGTGCTCCCAGTGCGACAATGGGTACCGGAACTGGACACGGTGCTCCCAGAGTGACGATGGGGACCGGAACTGGACACGGTGCTCCCAGAGAGACATTGGGGACCGGAACTGGACACGGTGCTCCCACTGCGATGGTGGGACCGGAACTGGACGCGATGCTCCCAGTGCGACAATGGGGACCGGAACTGGACACAGTGCTCCCAGTTCGACAAGGGGGACAGGAACTGGACGCAGTGCTCCCAGTGCGACAATGGAGACCGGAACTGGACGCGGTGCTCCCAGTGCGACAATGGGGACTGGAACTGGATACGGTGCTCCCAGTGCGACAATGGAGACCGGAACTGGACGCGATGCTCCCAGTGCGACAATGGGGACCGGAACTGGACACGGTGCTCCCAGTGCGACAATGGAGACCGGAACTGGACGCAGTGCTCCCAGTGCGACAATGGGGACCGGAACTGGATGCGGTGCTCCCAGTGCAATGCGGGAACCCGGACTGGACACGATGCTCCCAGTGCGATGAGGGGGCCGGAACTGGACGCGATGCTCCCAGTGCGACAATGGGGCCCGGAACTGGACGCAATGCTCCCAGTGCGATGGGGGGGACCGGAACTGGACGCGGTGCTCCCAGTGCGACAATGGGGACCGAAACTGGACACGGTGCTCCCAGTGCGACAATGGAGACCGGAACTGGACGCGGTGCTCCCAGAGAGACAATGGGGACCGGAAGAGGACGCGGTGCTCCCAGTGCGACAATGGGGACCGGAAGAGGACGCGGTGCTCCCAGTGCGACAAAGGGAACAGGAACTGGACACGGTGCTCCCAGTGCGACAATGGGGACCGGAACTGGACGCGGTGCTCACAGTGCGACAATGGTGGCCGGAACTGGACACGGTGCTCCCAGTCTGATAATGGAGACCGGAACTGGTTGCAGTGCTCCCAGAGAGACATTGGAGACCGGAACCGAGCGCGGTGCTCCCAGTGCGGCAATGGGAACCGGAACTGGACATGGTGCTCCCAGAGAGACATTGGGGACCGGAACTGGACACGGTGCTCCCACTGCGATGGTGGGACCGGAACTGGACGCGATGCTCCCAGTGCGACAATGGGGACCGGAACTGGACACGGTGCTCCCAGTGCGACAAGGGGGACAGGAACTGGACGCGGTGCTCCCAGTGCGACAATGGAGACCGGAACTGGACGCGGTGCTCCCAGTGCGACAATGGAGACCGGAACTGGACACAGTGCTCCCAGTGCGACAATGGGGACCGGAACTGGACACGGTACTCACAGTGTGATAATGGGGACTGGAACTGGACACGGTGCTCCCAGAGAGACAGTAGGGACTTGAACTGGATGCGGTGCTCCCAGTGTGACAATAGGGACTTGAACTGGATGCAGTGCTCCCAGTGCGACAATGGAGACAATGCAGACAATGCGGACCGGAACTGGACGTGGTGCTCCCAGTCTGATAATGGAGACCGGAACTGGACACGGTGCTCCCAGAGTGACATTGGAGACCGGAACTGGACACGGTGCTCCCAGTGCGACAATGGGTACCGGAACTGGACACAGTGCTCCCAGTGCGACAATGGGGACCGGAACTGGACACGGTGCTCCCAGAGAGACATTGGGGACGGGAACTGGACACAGTGCTCCCAGTGTGACAATGAAGACCGGAACTGGACAGGGTGCTCCCAGTTCGACAATGGAGACTGGAACTGGACACGGTGCTCCCAGAGAGCCATTGGGGACCGGAACTGGACGCAGTGTTCCCAGAGTGACAATGGGGACCGGAACTGGACACAGTGGTCCCAGTGCGACAATGGGGACTGGAAGTGGACACAGTGCTCCAAGTGCGACAATGGGGACCGGAACTGGACGCAGTGGTCCCAGTGCAACAATGCGGACTGGAACTGGACACAGTGCTCCCAGTGCGACAATGGGGACCGGAACTGGACACGTTGCTCCCAGTGCGACAATGGAGACCGGAACTGGACACGGTGCTCCCAGTGCGACAATGGAGACCGGAACTGGACACGGTGCTCCCAGTGCGACAATGGAGACCGGAACTGGACACGGTGCTCCCAGTGCGACAATGGGGACCGGAACTGGATGCGGTGCTCCCAGTGCAATGCGGGAACCCGGACTGGACACGATGCTCCCAGTGCGACAATGGGGACCGAAACTGGACACGGTGCTCCCAGTGCGACAATGGAGACCGGAACTGGACGCGGTGCTCCCAGAGAGACAATGGGGACCGGAAGAGGACGCGGTGCTCCCAGTGCGACAATGGGGACCGGAAGAGGACGCGGTGCTCCCAGTGCGACAAAGGGAACAGGAACTGGACACGGTGCTCCCAGTGCGACAATGGGGACCGGAACTGGACGCGGTGCTCACAGTGCGACAATGGTGGCCGGAACTGGACACGGTGCTCCCAGTCTGATAATGGAGACCGGAACTGGTTGCAGTGCTCCCAGAGAGACATTGGAGACCGGAACCGAGCGCGGTGCTCCCAGTGCGGCAATGGGAACCGGAACTGGACATGGTGCTCCCAGAGAGACATTGGGGACCGGAACTGGACACGGTGCTCCCACTGCGATGGTGGGACCGGAACTGGACGCGATGCTCCCAGTGCGACAATGGGGACCGGAACTGGACACGGTGCTCCCAGTGCGACAAGGGGGACAGGAACTGGACGCGGTGCTCCCAGTGCGACAATGGAGACCGGAACTGGACGCGATGCTCCCAGTGCGACAATGGAGACCGGAACTGGACACAGTGCTCCCAGTGCGACAATGGGGACCGGAACTGGACACGGTACTCACAGTGTGATAATGGGGACTGGAACTGGACACGGTGCTCCCAGAGAGACAGTAGGGACTTGAACTGGATGCGGTGCTCCCAGTGTGACAATAGGGACTTGAACTGGATGCAGTGCTCCCAGTGCGACAATGGAGACAATGCAGACAATGCGGACCGGAACTGGACGTGGTGCTCCCAGTCTGATAATGGAGACCGGAACTGGACACTGTGCTCCCAGAGTGACATTGGAGACCGGAACTGGACACGGTGCTCCCAGTGCGACAATGGGTACCGGAACTGGACACAGTGCTCCCAGTGCGACAATGGGGACCGGAACTGGACACGGTGCTCCCAGAGAGACATTGGGGACGGGAACTGGACACAGTGCTCCCAGTGTGACAATGAAGACCGGAACTGGACAGGGTGCTCCCAGTTCGACAATGGAGACTGGAACTGGACACGGTGCTCCCAGAGAGCCATTGGGGACCGGAACTGGACGCAGTGTTCCCAGAGTGACAATGGGGACCGGAACTGGACACAGTGGTCCCAGTGCGACAATGGGGACTGGAAGTGGACACAGTGCTCCAAGTGCGACAATGGGGACCGGAACTGGACGCAGTGGTCCCAGTGCAACAATGCGGACTGGAACTGGACACAGTGCTCCCAGTGCGACAATGGGGACCGGAACTGGACACGTTGCTCCCAGTGCGACAATGGAGACCGGAACTGGACACGGTGCTCCCAGTGCGACAATGGTGGACGGAACTGGACGCGGTGCTCGCAGTTTGACAATGGAGCACGGAACTGGACGCGGTGCTCCCAGTGCGACAATGGGGACCGGAACTGGACCCGGTGCTCCCAGTGCGACAGGGGTGACCAGAACTGGACGCGATGCTCCCAGTGCGACAATGGGGACCGGAACTGGACACGGTGCTCCCAGTGCGACAATGGAGACCGGAACTGGACGCAGTGCTCCCAGTGCGACAATGGGGACCGGAACTGGATGCGGTGCTCCCAGTGCAATGCGGGAACCCGGACTGGACACGATGCTCCCAGTGCGATGAGGGGGCCGGAACTGGACGCGATGCTCCCAGTGCGACAATGGGGCCCGGAACTGGACGCAATGCTCCCAGTGCGATGGGGGGGACCGGAACTGGACGCGGTGCTCCCAGTGCGACAATGGGGACCGAAACTGGACACGGTGCTCCCAGTGCGACAATGGAGACCGGAACTGGACGCGGTGCTCCCAGTGAGACAATGGGGACCGGAAGAGGACGCGGTGCTCCCAGTGCGACAATGGGGACCGGAAGAGGACGCGGTGCTCCCAGTGCGACAAAGGGAACAGGAACTGAACACGGTGCTCCCAGTGCGACAATCGGGACCGGAACTGGACGCGGTGCTCACAGTGCGACAATGGTGGCCGGAACTGGACACGGTGCTCCCAGTCTGATAATGGAGACCGGAACTGGTCGCAGTGCTCCCAGAGAGACATTGGAGACCGGAACCGGGCGCGGTGCTCCCAGTGCGTCAATGGGAACCGGAACTGGACATGGTGCTCCCAGTGCGACAATGGGTACCGGAACTGGACACGGTGCTCCCAGAGTGACAATGGGGACCGGAACTGGACACGGTGCTCCCAGAGAGACATTGGGGACCGGAACTGGACACGGTGCTCCCACTGCGATGGTGGGACCGGAACTGGACACGGTGCTCCCACTGCGATGGTGGGACCGGAACTGGACGCGATGCTCCCAGTGAGACAATGGGGACCGGAACTGGATACGGTGCTCCCAGTGCGACAATGGAGACCGGAACTGGACGCGGTGCTCCCAGTGCGACAATGGGGACTGGAACTGGATACGGTGCTCCCAGTGCGACAATGGGGACCGGAACTGGACGCGATGCTCCCAGTGCGACAAGGGGGACAGGAACTGGACGCGGTGCTCCCAGTGCGACAATGGAGACCGGAACTGGACACGGTGCTCCCAGTGCGACAATGGGGACTGGAACTGGATACGGTGCTCCCAGTGCGACAATGGGGACCGGAACTGGACGCGATACTCCCAGTGCGACAATGGGGACCGGAACTGGACACGGTGCTCCCAGTGCGACAATGGAGACCGGAACTGGACGCAGTGCTCCCAGTGCGACAATGGGGACCGGAACTGGATGCGGTGCTCCCAGTGCAATGCGGGAACCCGGACTGGACACGATGCTCCCAGTGCGATGAGGGGGCCGGAACTGGACGCGATGCTCCCAGTGCGACAATAGGGCCCGGAACTGGACGCAATGCTCCCAGTGCGATGGGGGGGACCGGAACTGGACGCGGTGCTCCCAGTGCGACAATGGGGACCGAAACTGGACACGGTGCTCCCAGTGCGACAATGGAGACCGGAACTGGACGCGGTGCTCCCAGAGAGACAATGGGGACCGGAAGAGGACGCGGTGCTCCCAGTGCGACAATGGGGACCGGAAGAGGACGCGGTGCTCCCAGTGCGACAAAGGGAACAGGAACTGGACACGGTGCTCCCAGTGCGACAATGGGGACCGGAACTGGACGCGGTGCTCACACTGCGACAATGGTGGCCGGAACTGGACACGGTGCTCCCAGTCTGATAATGGAGACCGGAACTGGTCGCAGTGCTCCCAGAGAGACATTGGAGACCGGAACCGTGCGCGGTGCTCCCAGTGTGGCAATGGGAACCGGAACTGGACATGGTTCTCCCAGAGAGACATTGGGGACCGGAACTGGACACGGTGCTCCCACTGCGATGGTGGGACCGGAACTGGACGCGATGCTCCCAGTGCGACAATGGGGACCGGAACTGGACACAGTGCTCCCAGTGCGACAAGGGGGACAGGAACTGGACGCGGTGCTCCCAGTGCGACAATGGAGACCGGAACTGGACGCGGTGCTCCCAGTGTGACAATGGAGACCGGAACTGGACACAGTGCTCCCAGTGCGACAATGGGGACCGGAACTGGACACGGTACTCACAGTGTGACAATGGGGACTGGAACTGGACACGGTGCTCCCAGAGAGACAGTAGGGACTTGAACTGGATGCTGTGCTCCCAGTGTGACAATAGGGACTTGAACTGGATGCAGTGCTCCCAGTGCGACAATGGAGACAATGCAGACAATGCGGACCGGAACTGGACTCAGTGCTCCCAGAGTGACAATGGTGACCGGAACTGGGCGTGGTGCTCCCGGTCTGATAATGGAGACCGGAACTGGTCGCAGTGCTCCCAGAGAGACAATGGGGACCGGAACTGGACACGGTGCTCCCAGTGCGACAATGCAGATCGGAACTGGATACGGTGCTCCCAGTGCGACAATGGAGACCGGAACTGGACGCGGTGCTCCCAGTGCGACAATGGGGACTGGAACTGGATACGGTGCTCCCAGTGCGACAATGGGGACCGGAACTGGACGCGATGCTCCCAGTGCGACAAGGGGGACAGGAACTGGACGCGGTGCTCCCAGTGCGACAATGGAGACCGGAACTGGACACGGTGCTCCCAGTGCGACAATGGGGACTGGAACTGGATACGGTGCTCCCAGTGCGACAATGGGGACCGGAACTGGACGCGATACTCCCAGTGCGACAATGGGGACCGGAACTGGACACGGTGCTCCCAGTGCGACAATGGAGACCGGAACTGGACGCAGTGCTCCCAGTGCGACAATGGGGACCGGAACTGGATGCGGTGCTCCCAGTGCAATGCGGGAACCCGGACTGGACACGATGCTCCCAGTGCGATGAGGGGGCCGGAACTGGACGCGATGCTCCCAGTGCGACAATAGGGCCCGGAACTGGACGCAATGCTCCCAGTGCGATGGGGGGGACCGGAACTGGACGCGGTGCTCCCAGTGCGACAATGGGGACCGAAACTGGACACGGTGCTCCCAGTGCGACAATGGAGACCGGAACTGGACGCGGTGCTCCCAGAGAGACAATGGGGACCGGAAGAGGACGCGGTGCTCCCAGTGCGACAATGGGGACCGGAAGAGGACGCGGTGCTCCCAGTGCGACAAAGGGAACAGGAACTGGACACGGTGCTCCCAGTGCGACAATGGGGACCGGAACTGGACGCGGTGCTCACACTGCGACAATGGTGGCCGGAACTGGACACGGTGCTCCCAGTCTGATAATGGAGACCGGAACTGGTCGCAGTGCTCCCAGAGAGACATTGGAGACCGGAACCGTGCGCGGTGCTCCCAGTGTGGCAATGGGAACCGGAACTGGACATGGTTCTCCCAGAGAGACATTGGGGACCGGAACTGGACACGGTGCTCCCACTGCGATGGTGGGACCGGAACTGGACGCGATGCTCCCAGTGCGACAATGGGGACCGGAACTGGACACAGTGCTCCCAGTGCGACAAGGGGGACAGGAACTGGACGCGGTGCTCCCAGTGCGACAATGGAGACCGGAACTGGACGCGGTGCTCCCAGTGTGACAATGGAGACCGGAACTGGACACAGTGCTCCCAGTGCGACAATGGGGACCGGAACTGGACACGGTACTCACAGTGTGACAATGGGGACTGGAACTGGACACGGTGCTCCCAGAGAGACAGTAGGGACTTGAACTGGATGCGGTGCTCCCAGTGTGACAATAGGGACTTGAACTGGATGCAGTGCTCCCAGTACGACAATGGAGACAATGCAGACAATGCGGACCGGAACTGGACTCAGTGCTCCCAGAGTGACAATGGTGACCGGAACTGGGCGTGGTGCTCCCGGTCTGATAATGGAGACCGGAACTGGTCGCAGTGCTCCCAGAGAGACATTGGAGACCGGAACCGGGCGCGGTGCTCCCAGTGCGGCAATGGGAACCGGAACTGGACATGGTGCTCCCAGTGCGACAATGGGGACCGGAACTGGACACGGTGCTCCCAGAGAGACATTGGGGACCGGAACTGGACACGGTGCTCCCACTGCGATGGTGGGACCGGAACTGGACGCGATGCTCCCAGTGCGACAATGGGGACCGGAACTGGACACAGTGCTCCCAGTGCGACAAGGGGGACAGGGACTGGACGCGGTGCTCCCAGTGCGACAATGGAGACCGGAACTGGACGCGGTGCTCCCAGTGCGACAATGGGGACTGGAACTGGATACGGTGCTCCCAGTGCGACAATAGGGACCGGAACTGGACACGGTGCTCCCAGAGAGACAATGGGGACCGGAACTGGACACGGTGCTCCCAGTGCGACAATGCAGATCGGAACTGGACACGGTGCTCCCAGTGCAACAATAGGGAATTGAACTGGACGTGGTGCTCCCAGTGCAACAATGGAGACCCGAACTGGACGCGGTGCTCCCAGTGCGACAATGGGGACCGGAACTGGACACGGTGCTCCCAGAGTGACAATGGGGACTGGAACTGGACGCGGTGCTCCCAGTGCGACAATGCAGACCGGAACTGGACACGTTGCTCCCAGTGCAACAATAGGGAATTGAACTGGACGTGGTGCTCCCAGTGCAACAATGGAGACCGGAACTGGACGCGGTGCTCCCAGTGCGACAATGGGGACCGGAACTGGACACGGTGCTCCCAGTGCGACAATGGGTACCGGAACTGGACACGGTGCTCCCAGAGTGACAGTGGGGACCGGAACTGGACACGGTGCTCCCAGAGAGACATTGGGGACCGGAACTGGACACGGTGCTCCCACTGCGATGGTGGGACCGGAACTGGACGCGATGCTCCCAGTGCGACAATGGGGACCGGAACTGGACACAGTGCTCCCAGTGCGACAATGGGGACCGGAACTGGACACAGTGCTCCCAGTGCGACAAGGGGGACAGGAACTGGACGCGGTGCTCCCAGTGCGACAATGGAGACCAGAACTGGACGCGGTGCTCCCAGTGCGACAATGGGGACTGGAACTGGATACGGTGCTCCCAGTGCGACAATAGGGACCGGAACTGGACACGGTGCTCCCAGAGTGACAATGGGGACCGGAACTGGACACGGTGCTCCCAGTGCGACAATAGGGACCGGAACTGGACACGGTGCTCCCAGAGAGACATTGGGGACCGGAACTGGACACGGTGCTCCCTGTGCGACAATGGAGACCGGAACTGGACGCAGTGCTCCCAGTGCGACAATGGGGACCGGAACTGGATGCGGTGCTCCCAGTGCAATGCGGGAACCCGGACTGGACACGATGCTCCCAGTGCGATGAGGGGGCCGGAACTGGACGCGATGCTCCCAGTGCGACAATGGGGCCCGGAACTGGACGCAATGCTCCCAGTGCGATGGGGGGGACCGGAACTGGACGCGGTGCTCCCAGTGCGACAATGGGGACCGAAACTGGACACGGTGCTCCCAGTGCGACAATGGAGACCGGAACTGGACACGGTGCTCCCAGAGAGACAATGGGGACCGGAAGAGGACGCGGTGCTCCCAGTGCGACAATGGGCACTGGAACTGGACACGGTGCTCCCAGTGCTAACAATGGGGATCGGAACTGGACGCGGTGCTCACAGTGCGACAATGGGGGCCGAAACTGGACACGGTGCTCACAGTGCGACAATGGGGGCTGGAACTGGACACGGTGCTCCCATGAGATAATGGGGACCGGAACTGGATGCGGTGCTCCCAGTGCGACAATAGGGCCCGGAACTGGACGCAATGCTCCCAGTGCGATGGGGGGGGACCGGAACTGGACGCGGTGCTCCCAGTGCGACAATGGGGACCGAAACTGGACACGGTGCTCCCAGTGCGACAATGGGGACCGGAACTGGACGCGGTGCTCCCAGAGAGACAATGGGGACCGGAAGAGGACGCGGTGCTCCCAGTGCGACAATGGGGA
This sequence comes from Heterodontus francisci, assembly GCF_036365525.1. Lineage (NCBI taxonomy): Eukaryota > Metazoa > Chordata > Chondrichthyes > Heterodontiformes > Heterodontidae > Heterodontus > Heterodontus francisci. The sequence goes on along the minus strand of NC_090404.1, from coordinate 354,503 downwards.
CCGGAAGAGGACGCGGTGCTCCCAGTGCGACAAAGGGAACAGGAACTGGACCCGGTGCTCCCAGTGCGACAATGGGGACCGGAACTGGACGCGGTGCTCACACTGCGACAATGGTGGCCGGAACTGGACACGGTGCTCCCAGTCTGATAATGGAGACCGGAACTGGTCGCAGTGCTCCCAGAGAGACATTGGAGACCGGAACCGTGCGCGGTGCTCCCAGTGTGGCAATGGGAACCGGAACTGGACATGGTGCTCCCAGAGAGACATTGGGGACCGGAACTGGACACGGTGCTCCCACTGCGATGGTGGGACCGGAACTGGACGCGATGCTCCCAGTGCGACAATGGGGACCGGAACTGGACACAGTGCTCCCAGTGCGACAAGGGGGACAGGAACTGGACGCGGTGCTCCCAGTGCGACAATGGAGACCGGAACTGGACGCGGTGCTCCCAGTGTGACAATGGAGACCGGAACTGGACACAGTGCTCCCAGTGCGACAATGGGGACCGGAACTGGACACGGTACTCACAGTGTGACAATGGGGACTGGAACTGGACACGGTGCTCCCAGAGAGACAGTAGGGACTTGAACTGGATGCGGTGCTCCCAGTGTGACAATAGGGACTTGAACTGGATGCAGTGCTCCCAGTGCGACAATGGAGACAATGCAGACAATGCGGACCGGAACTGGACTCAGTGCTCCCAGAGTGACAATGGTGACCGGAACTGGACGTGGTGCTCCCGGTCTGATAATGGAGACCGGAACTGGTCGCAGTGCTCCCAGAGAGACATTGGAGACCGGAACCGGGCGCGGTGCTCCCAGTGCGTCAATGGGAACCGGAACTGGACATGGTGCTCCCAGTGCGACAATGGGGACCGGAACTGGACACGGTGCTCCCAGAGAGACATTGGGGACCGGAACTGGACACGGTGCTCCCACTGCGATGGTGGGACCGGAACTGGACGCGATGCTCCCAGTGCGACAATGGGGACCGGAACTGGACACAGTGCTCCCAGTGCGACAAGGGGGACAGGGACTGGACGCGGTGCTCCCAGTGCGACAATGGAGACCGGAACTGGACGCGGTGCTCCCAGTGCGACAATGGGGACTGGAACTGGATACGGTGCTCCCAGTGCGACAATAGGGACCGGAACTGGACACGGTGCTCCCAGAGAGACAATGGGGATCGGAACTGGACACGGTGCTCCCAGTGCAACAATAGGGAATTGAACTGGACGTGGTGCTCCCAGTGCAGCAATGGAGACCCGAACTGGACGCGGTGCTCCCAGTGCGACAATGGGGACCGGAACTGGACACGGTGCTCCCAGAGTGACAATGGGGACTGGAACTGGACGCGGTGCTCCCAGTGCGACAATGCAGACCGGAACTGGACACGTTGCTCCCAGTGCAACAATAGGGAATTGAACTGGACGTGGTGCTCCCAGTGCAACAATGGAGACCGGAACTGGACGCAGTGCTCCCAGTGCGACAATGGGGACCGGAACTGGATGCGGTGCTCCCAGTGCAATGCGGGAACCCGGACTGGACACGATGCTCCCAGTGCGATGAGGGGGCCGGAACTGGACGCGATGCTCCCAGTGCGACAATGGGGCCCGGAACTGGACGCAATGCTCCCAGTGCGATGGGGGGGACCGGAACTGGACGCGGTGCTCCCAGTGCGACAATGGGGACCGAAACTGGACACGGTGCTCCCAGTGCGACAATGGAGACCGGAACTGGACACGGTGCTCCCAGAGAGACAATGGGGACCGGAAGAGGACGCGGTGCTCCCAGTGCGACAATGGGGACTGGAACTGGACACGGTGCTCCCAGTGCTAACAATGGGGATCGGAACTGGACGCGGTGCTCACAGTGCGACAATGGGGGCTGGAACTGGACACGGTGCTCCCATGAGATAATGGGGACCGGAACTGGATGCGGTGCTCCCAGAGAGACAATGGGGACCGGAACTGGACACGGTGCTCCCAGTGCGACAACGCAGACCGGAACTGGACACGGTGCTCCCAGTGCAACAATAGGGAATTGAACTGGACGTGGTGCTCCCAATGCAACAATGGAGACCCGAACTGGACGCGATGCTCCCAGTGCGACAATGCAGACCGGAACTGGACACGGTGCTCCCAGTGCAACAATAGGGAATTGAACTGGACGTGGTGCTCCCAGTGCAACAATGGAGACCCGAACTGGACGCGGTGCTCCCAGTGCGACAATGGGGACCGGAACTGGACACGGTGCTCCCAGAGTGACAATGGGGACTGGAACTGGATACGGTGCTCCCAGTGCGACAATAGGGACCGGAACTGGACACGGTGCTCCCAGAGAGACAATGGGGACCGGAACTGGACACAGTGCTCCCAGTGCGACAATGGAGACCGGAACTGGACACGGTGCTCCCAGTGCGACAATGGAGACCGGAACTGGACACGGTGCTCCCAGTGCAACAATGGAGACCGGAACTGGACACGGTGCTCCCAGAGTGACAATGGGGACCGGAACTGGACACGGTGCTCCCAGTGCGACAATGGGGACCGGAACGGGACACGGTGTTCCCAGAGAGACATTGGGGTCCGGAACTGGACATGGTGCTCCCAGTGCGACAATGGGGACCGGAACTGGACACAGTGCTCCCAGTGCGACAATGGGGACCGGAACTGGACACGGTACTCCCAGAGAGACAGTAGGGACTTGAACTGGATGCGGTGCTCCCAGTTTGACAATAGGGACTTGAACTGGATGCAGTGCTCCCAGTGCGACAATGGAGACAATGCAGACAATGCGGACCGGAACTGGACTCAGTGCTCCCAGAGTGACAAAGGGGACCGGAACTGGACACGGTACTCCCAATGCAACAATAGGGACCGGAACTGGACACGGTGCTCCCAGAGAGACAATGGGGACCGGAACTGGACGTGGTGCTCCCAGAGTAACAATGGGGACTGGAACTGGACACGGTGCTCCCAGAGAGACAATAGGGACCGGAACTGGACACGGTGCTCCCAGAGAGACAATGGGGACCGGAACTGGACGTGGTGCTCCCAGAGTGACAATAGGGACCGGAACTGGACACGGTGCTCCCAGAGAGACAATGGGGACTGGAACTGGACACGGTACTCACAGTGCGACAGTGGGGACCGGAACTGGACACGGTGCTCCCAGAGAGACAATGGGGACCGGAACTGGACGTGGTGCTCCCAGAGTGACAATGGAGACTGGAACTGGACACGGTGCTCCCAGAGAGACAATGGGGACCGGAACTGGACACGGTGCTCCCAGAGAGACATTGGGGACCGGAACTGGACACGGTGCTCCCACTGCGATGGTGGGACCGGAACTGGACGCGATGCTCCCAGTGCGACAATGGGGACCGGAACTGGACACAGTGCTCCCAGTGCGACAAGGGGGACAGGAACTGGACGCGGTGCTCCCAGTGCGACAATGGAGACCGGAACTGGACGCGGTGCTCCCAGTGCGACAATGGGGACTGGAACTGGATACGGTGCTCCCAGTGCGACAATATGGACCGGAACTGGACACGGTGCTCCCAGAGAGACAATGGGGACCGGAACTGGACACGGTGCTCCCAGTGCGACAATGCAGACCGGAACTGGACACGGTGCTCCCAGTGCAACAATAGGGAATTGAACTGGACATGGTGCTCCCAGTGCAACAATGGAGACCCGAACTGGACGCGGTGCTCCCAGAGTGACAATGGGGACTGGAACTGGACGCGGTGCTCCCAGTGCGACAATGCAGACCGGAACTGGACACGGTGCTCCCAGTGCAACAATAGGGAATTGAACTGGACGTGGTGCTCCCAGTGCAACAATGGAGACCCGAACTGGACGCGGTGCTCCCAGAGTGACAATGGGGACTGGAACTGGATACGGTGCTCCCAGAGTGACAATGGGGACTGGAACTGGATACGGTGCTCCCAGTGCGACAATAGGGACCGGAACTGGACATGGTGCTCCCAGAGAGACAATGGGGACTGGAACTGGACACAGTGCTCCCAGTGCGACAATGGAGACCGGAACTGGACACGGTGCTCCCAGTGCGACAATGGAGACCGGAACTGGACACGGTGCTCCCAGAGTGACAATGGGGACCGGAACTGGACACGGTGCTCCCAGTGCGACAATGGGGACCGGAACAGGACACGGTGTTCCCAGAGAGACATTGGGGTCCGGAACTGGACATGGTGCTCCCAGTGTGACAATGGGGACCGGAACTGGACACAGTGCTCCCAGAGAGACAGTAGGGACTTGAACTGGATGCGGTGCTCCCAGTTTGACAACAGGGACTTGAACTGGATACAGTGCTCCCAGTGCGACAATGGGGACCGGAACTGGACACGGTACTCCCAGAGAGACAGTAGGGACTTGAACTGGATGCGGTGCTCCCAGTTTGACAACAGGGACTTGAACTGGATACAGTGCTCCCAGTGCGACAATGGAGACAAATGCAGACAATGCGGACCGGAACTGGACTCTGCTCCCAGAGTGACAAAGGGGACTGGAACTGGACACGGTACTCCCAATGCAACAATAGGGACCGGAACTGGACACGGTGCTCCCACTGCGATGGTGGGACCGGAACTGGACGCGATGCTCCCAGTGCGACAAGGGGGACAGGAACTGGACGCGGTGCTCCCAGTGCGACAATGGAGACCGGAACTGGACACGGTGCTCCCAGTGCGACAATGGGGACTGGAACTGGATACGGTGCTCCCAGTGCGACAATGGGGACCGGAACTGGACGCGATGCTCCCAGTGCGACAATGGGGACCGGAACTGGACACGGTGCTCCCAGTGCGACAATGGAGACCGGAACTGGACGCAGTGCTCCAAGTGCGACAATGGGGACCGGAACTGGATGCGGTGCTCCCAGTGCAATGCGGGAACCAGGACTGGACACGATGCTCCCAGTGCGATGAGGGGGCCGGAACTGGACGCGATGCTCCCAGTGCGACAATGGGGACCGGAAGAGGACGCGGTGCTCCCAGTGCGACAAAGGGAACAGGAACTGGACACGGTGCTCACAGTGCGACAATGGGGACCGGAACTGGACGCGGTGCTCACAGTGCGACAATGGTGGCCGGAACTGGACACGGTGCTCCCAGAGAGACATTGGAGACCGGAACCGTGCGCGGTGCTCCCAGTGCGGCAATGGGAACCGGAACTGGACATGGTGCTCCCAGAGAGACATTGGGGACCGGAACTGGACACGGTGCTCCCACTGCGATGGTGGGACCGGAACTGGACGCGATGCTCCCAGTGCGACAATGGGGACCGGAACTGGACACAGTGCTCCCAGTGCGACAAGGGGGACAGGAACTGGACGCGGTGCTCCCAGTGCGACAATGGAGACCGGAACTGGACGCGGTGCTCCCAGTGTGACAATGGAGACCGGAACTGGACACAGTGCTCCCAGTGCGACAATGGGGACCGGAACTGGACACGGTACTCACAGTGTGACAATGGGGACTGGAACTGGACACGGTGCTCCCAGAGAGACAGTAGGGACTTGAACTGGATGCAGTGCTCCCAGTGCGACAATGGAGACAATGCAGACAATGCGGACCGGAACTGGACTCAGTGCTCCCAGAGTGACAATGGTGACCGGAACTGGACGTGCTGCTCCCAGTCTGATAATAGAGACCGGAACTGGTCGCAGTGCTCCCAGAGAGACATTGGAGACCGGAACCGAGCGCGGTGCTCCCAGTGCGACAATGGGGACCGGAACTGGACACGGTGCTCCCAGAGAGACATTGGGGACCGGAACTGGACACGGTGCTCCCACTGCGATGGTGGGACCGGAACTGGACGCGATGCTCCCAGTGCGACAATGGGGACCGGAACTGGACGCGGTGCTCCCAGTGCGACAATCGAGACCGGAACTGGACGCGGTGCTCCCAGTGCGACAATGGGGACCGGAACTGGATACGGTGCTCCCAGTGCGACAATAGGGACCGGAACTGGACACGGTGCTCCCAGAGAGACAATGGGGACCGGAACTGGACACGGTGCTCCCAGTGCGACAATAGGGAATTGAACTGGACGTGGTGCTCCCAGTGCAACAATGGAGACCCGAAATGGACGCGGTGCTCCCAGTGCGACAATGGGGACCGGAACTGGACACGGTGCTCCCAGAGTGACAATGGGGACTGGAACTGGACGCGGTGCTCCCAGTGCGACAATGCAGACCGGAACTGGACACGGTACTCCCAGTGCAACAATAGGGAATTGAACTGGACGTGGTGCTCCCAGTGCAACAATGGAGACCCGAACTGGACGCGGTGCTCCCAGTGCGACAATGGGGACCGGAACTGGACACGGTGCTCCCAGTGCGACAATGGGTACCGGAACTGGACACGGTGCTCCCAGAGTGACAATGGGGACCGGAACTGGACACGGTGCTCCCAGAGAGACATTGGGGACCGGAACTGGACACGGTGCTCCCACTGCGATGGTGGGACCGGAACTGGACGCGATGCTCCCAGTGCGACAATGGGGACCGGAACTGGACACAGTGCTCCCAGTGCGACAATGGGGACCGGAACTGGACACAGTGCTCCCAGTGCGACAAGGGGGACAGGAACTGGACGCGGTGCTCCCAGTGCGACAATGGAGACCGGAACTGGACGCGGTGCTCCCAGTGCGACAATGGGGACTGGAACTGGATACGGTGCTCCCAGTGCGACAATAGGGACCGGAACTGGACACGGTGCTCCCAGAGAGACAATGGGGACCGGAACTGGACACGGTGCTCCCAGTGCGACAACGCAGACCGGAACTGGACACGGTGCTCCCAGTGCAACAATAGGGAATTGAACTGGACGTGGTGCTCCCAATGCAACAATGGAGACCCGAACTGGACGCGGTGCTCCCAGTGCGACAATGGGGACCGGAACTGGACACGGTGCTCCCAGAGTGACAATGGGGACTGGAACTGGACGCGATGCTCCCAGTGCGACAATGCAGACCGGAACTGGACACGGTGCTCCCAGTGCAACAATAGGGAATTGAACTGGACGTGGTGCTCCCAGTGCAACAATGGAGACCCGAACTGGACGCGGTGCTCCCAGTGCGACAATGGGGACCGGAACTGGACACGGTGCTCCCAGAGTGACAATGGGGACTGGAACTGGATACGGTGCTCCCAGTGCGACAATAGGGACCGGAACTGGACACGGTGCTCCCAGAGAGACAATGGGGACCGGAACTGGACGCGGTGCTCCCAGTGCGACAATGGAGACCGGAACTGGACACGGTGCTCCCAGTGCAACAATGGAGACCGGAACTGGACACGGCGCTCCCAGAGTGACAATGGGGACCGGAACTGGACACGGTGCTCCCAGTGCGACAATGGGGACCGGAACAGGACACGGTGTTCCCAGAGAGACATTGGGGTCCGGAACTGGACATGGTGCTCCCAGTGCGACAATGGGGACCGGAACTGGACACAGTGCTCCCAGTGCGACAATGGGGACCGGAACTGGACACGGTACTCCCAGAGAGACAGTAGGGACATGAACTGGATGCGGTGCTCCCAGTTTGACAATAGGGACTTGAACTGGATGCAGTGCTCCCAGTGCGACAATGGAGACAATGCAGACATTGCGGACCGGAACTGGACTCAGTGCTCCCAGAGTGACAAAGGGGACCGGAACTGGACACGGTACTCCCAATGCAACAATAGGGACCGGAACTGGACACGGTGCTCCCAGAGAGACAATGGGGACCGGAACTGGACGTGGTGCTCCCAGAGTGACAATGGGGACTGGAACTGGACACGGTGCTCCCAGAGAGACAATAGGGACCGGAACTGGACACGGTGCTCCCAGAGAGACAATGGGGACCGGAACTGGACGTGGTGCTCCCAGAGTGACAATAGGGACCGGAACTGGACACGGTGCTCCCAGAGAGACAATGGGGACTGGAACTGGACACGGTACTCACAGTGCGACAGTGGGGACCGGAACTGGACACGGTGCTCCCAGAGAGACAATGGGGACCGGAACTGGACGTGGTGCTCCCAGAGTGACAATGGAGACTGGAACTGGACACGGTGCTCCCAGAGAGACAATGGGGACCGGAACTGGACACGGTGCTCCCACTGCGATGGTGGGACCGGAACTGGACGCGATGCTCCCAGTGCGACAATGGGGACCGGAACTGGACACAGTGCTCCCAGTGCGACAAGGGGGACAGGAACTGGACGCGGTGCTCCCAGTGCGACAATGGAGACCGGAACTGGACGCGGTGCTCCCAGTGCGACAATGGGGACTGGAACTGGATACGGTGCTCCCAGTGCGACAATAGGGACCGGAACTGGACACGGTGCTCCCAGAGAGACAATGGGGACCGGAACTGGACACGGTGCTCCCAGTGCGACAATGCAGACCGGAACTGGACACGGTGCTCCCAGTGCAACAATAGGGAATTGAACTGGACGTGGTGCTCCCAGTGCAACAATGGAGACCCGAACTGGACGCGGTGCTCCCAGTGCAACAATGGGGACTGGAACTGGACACGGTGCTCCCAGAGTGACAATGGGGACTGGAACTGGACGCGGTGCTCCCAGTGCGACAATGCAGACCGGAACTGGACACGGTGCTCCCAGTGCAACAATAGGGAATTGAACTGGACGTGGTGCTCCCAGTGCAACAATGGAGACCCGAACTGGACGCGGTGCTCCCAGAGTGACAATGGGGACTGGAACTGGATACGGTGCTCCCAGAGTGACAATGGGGACTGGAACTGGATACGGTGCTCCCAGTGCGACAATAGGGACCGGAACTGGACATGGTGCTCCCAGAGAGACAATGGGGACTGGAACTGGACACAGTGCTCCCAGTGCGACAATGGAGACCGGAACTGGACACGGTGCTCCCAGTGCGACAATGGAGACCGGAACTGGACACGGTGCTCCCAGAGTGACAATGGGGACCGGAACTGGACACGGTGCTCCCAGTGCGACAATGGGGACCGGAACAGGACACGGTGTTCCCAGAGAGACATTGGGGTCCGGAACTGGACATGGTGCTCCCAGTGTGACAATGGGGACCGGAACTGGACAGAGTGCTCCCAGTGCGACAATGGGGACCGGAACTGGACACGGTACTCCCAGAGAGACAGTAGGGACTTGAACTGGATGCGTTGCTCCCAGTTTGACAATAGGGACTTGAACTGGATACAGTGCTCCCAGTGCGACAATGGAGACAATGCAGACAATGCGGACCGGAACTGGACTCAGTGCTCCCAGAGTGACAAAGGGGACCGGAACTGGACACGGTACTCCCAATGCAACAATAGGGACCGGAACTGGACACGGTGCTCCCAGAGAGACAATGGGGACCGGAACTGGACGTGGTGCTCCCAGAGTGACAATGGGGACCGGAACTGGACACGGTGCTCCCAGAGAGACAATAGGGACCGGAACTGGACACGGTGCTCCCAGAGCGACAATAGGGACCGGAACTGGACACGGTGCTCCCAGAGAGACAATGGGGACCGGAACTGGACGTTGTGCTCCCAGAGTGACAATAGGGACCGGAACTGGACACGGTGCTCCCAGAGAGACAATGGGGACTGGAACTGGACACGGTACTCACAGTGCGACAGTGGGGACCGGAACTGGACACGGTGCTCCCAGAGAGACAATGGGGACCGGAACTGGACGTGGTGCTCCCAGAGTGACAATGGGGACTGGAACTGGACACGGTGCTCCCAGAGAGACAATGGGGACCGGAACTGGACACGGTGCTCCCAGTGCGACTATGGGGGCCGGAACTGGACGCAGTGCTCCCAGAGAGACAATGGGGACCGGAACTGGACGCGGTGCTCCCAGAGTGACAATGGGGACTGGAACTGGACACGGTGCTCCCAGTGCGACAATGGGGGCCGGAACTGGACGCAGTGCTCCCAGAGAGACAATGGGGACTGGAACTGGACACGGTGCTCCCAGTGCGACAATGGGGGCCGGAACTGGACGCAGTGCTCCCAGAGAGACAATGGGGACCGGAACTGGACGCAGTGCTCCCAGTGTGACAATAGGGACCGGAACTGGACACGGTGCTCCCAGTGTGACAATAGGGACTTGAACTGGACGCAGTGCTCCCAGAGAGACAATGGGGACCGGAACTGGACACGGTGCTCCCAGTGTGACAATAGGGACCTGAACTGGACGCGGTGCTCCCAGTGCGACAATGGAGACCGGAACTGGACGCGGTGCTCCCAGTGCGACAATGGAGACCGGAACTTGATGCGGTGCTCCCAGTGCGACAATGGAGACCGGAACTGGACGCAGTGCTCCCAGTGTGACAATAGGGACCGGAACTGGACACGGTGCTCCCAGTGTGACAATAGGGACTTGAACTGGACGCAGTGCTCCCAGTGCGACAATGGAGACCGGAACTGGACGCGGTGCTCCCAGTGCGACAATGGAGACCGGAACTGGACGCAGTGCTCCCAGTGCGACAATGGAGACCGGAACTGGACACGGTGCTCCCAGTGCGACAATGGAGACCGGAACTGGACACGGTGCTCCCAGAGTGACAATGGGGACCGGAACTGGACACGGTGCTCCCAGTGCGACAATGGGGACCGGAACAGGACACGGTGTTCCCAGAGAGACATTGGGGTCCGGAACTGGACATGGTGCTCCCAGTGTGACAATGGGGACCGGAACTGGACACAGTGCTCCCAGTGCGACAATGGGGACCGGAACTGGACACGGTACTCCCAGAGAGACAGTAGGGACTTGAACTGGATGCGGTGCTCCCAGTTTGACAATAGGGACTTGAACTGGATACAGTGCTCCCAGTGCGACAATGGAGACAATGCAGACAATGCGGACCGGAACTGGACTCAGTGCTCCCAGAGTGACAAAGGGGACCGGAACTGGACACGGTACTCCCAATGCAACAATAGGGACCGGAACTGGACACGGTGCTCCCAGAGAGACAATGGGGACTGGAACTGGATACGGTGCTCCCAGTGCGACAATAGGGACCGGAACTGGACACGGTGCTCCCAGAGAGACAATGGGGACCGGAACTGGACACGGTGCTCCCAGTGCGACAATGCAGACCGGAACTGGACACGGTGCTCACAGTGCAACAATAGGGAATTGAACTGGACGTGGTGCTCCCAGTGCAACAATGGAGACCCGAACTGGACGCGGTGCTCCCAGTGCAACAATGGGGACCGGAACTGGACACGGTGCTCCCAGAGTGACAATGGGGACTGGAACTGGACGCGGTGCTCCCAGTGCGACAATGCAGACCGGAACTGGACACGGTGCTCCCAGTGCAACAATAGGGAATTGAACTGGACGTGGTGCTCCCAGTGCAACAATTGAGACCCGAACTGGACGCGGTGCTCCCAGAGTGACAATGGGGACTGGAACTGGATACGGTGCTCCCAGAGTGACAATGGGGACTGGAACTGGATACGGTGCTCCCAGTGCGACAATAGGGACCGGAACTGGACATGGTGCTCCCAGAGAGACAATGGGGACTGGAACTGGACACAGTGCTCCCAGTGCGACAATGGAGACCGGAACTGGACACGGTGCTCCCAGTGCGACAATGGAGACTGGAACTGGACACGGTGCTCCCAGAGTGACAATGGGGACCGGAACTGGACACGGTGCTCCCAGTGCGACAATGGGGACCGGAACAGGACACGGTGTTCCCAGAGAGACATTGGGGTCCGGAACTGGACACAGTGCTCCCAGTGCGACAATGGGGACCGGAACTGGACACGGTACTCCCAGAGAGACAGTAGGGACTTGAACTGGATGCGGTGCTCCCAGTTTGACAATAGGGACTTGAACTGGATACAGTGCTCCCAGTGCGACAATGGAGACAATGCAGACAATGCGGACCGGAACTGGACTCAGTGCTCCCAGAGTGACAAAGGGGACCGGTACTGGACACGGTACTCCCAATGCAACAATAGGGACCGGAACTGGACACGGTGCTCCCAGAGAGACAATGGGGACCGGAACTGGACGTGGTGCTCCCAGAGTGACAATGGGGACCGGAACTGGACACGGTGCTCCCAGAGAGACAATAGGGACCGGAACTGGACACGGTGCTCCCAGAGAGACAATAGGGACCGGAACTGGACACGGTGCTCCCAGAGAGACAATGGGGACCGGAACTGGACGTTGTGCTCCCAGAGTGACAATAGGGACCGGAACTGGACACGGTGCTCCCAGAGAGACAATGGGGACTGGAACTGGACACGGTACTCACAGTGCGACAGTGGGGACCGGAACTGGACACGGTGCTCCCAGAGAGACAATGGGGACCGGAACTGGACGTGGTGCTCCCAGAGTGACAATGGGGACTGGAACTGGACACGGTGCTCCCAGAGAGACAATGGGGACCGGAACTGGACACGGTGCTCCCAGTGCGACTATGGGGGCCGGAACTGGACGCAGTGCTCCCAGAGAGACAATGGGGACCGGAACTGGACGCGGTGCTCCCAGAGTGACAATGGGGACTGGAACTGGACACGGTGCTCCCAGTGCGACAATGGGGGCCGGAACTGGACGCAGTGCTCCCAGAGAGACAATGGGGACTGGAACTGGACACGGTGCTCCCAGTGCGACAATGGGGGCCGGAACTGGACGCAGTGCTCCCAGAGAGACAATAGGGACCGGAACTGGACGCAGTGCTCCCAGTGTGACAATAGGGACCGGAACTGGACACGGTGCTCCCAGTGTGACAATAGGGACTTGAACTGGACGCAGTGCTCCCAGAGAGACAATGGGGACCGGAACTGGACACGGTGCTCCCAGTGTGACAATAGGGACCTGAACTGGACGCGGTGCTCCCAGTGCGACAATGGAGACCGGAACTGGACGCGGTGCTCCCAGTGCGACAATGGAGACCGGAACTTGATGCGGTGCTCCCAGTGCGACAATGGAGACCGGAACTGGACGCAGTGCTCCCAGTGTGACAATAGGGACCGGAACTGGACACGGTGCTCCCAGTGTGACAATAGGGACTTGAACTGGACGCAGTGCTCCCAGTGCGACAATGGAGACCGGAACTGGACGCGGTGCTCCCAGTGCGACAATGGAGACCGGAACTGGATGCGGTGCTCCCAGTGCGACAATGGAGACCGGAACTGGACATGGTGCTCCCAGAGTGACATTGGGGTCCGGAACTGGACATGGTGCTCCCAGTGCAACAATTGAGACCGGAACTGGACACGGTGCTCCCAGAGTGACAATAGGGACTTGAACTGGACGCGGTGCTCCCACTGCGATGGGGGGACCGGAACCGGAGACAGTGCTCCCAGTGCGACAATGGGGACCGGAACTGGACACGGTGCTCCCTTTGCGACAATGGAGACCGGAACTGGTCGCAGTGCTCCCAGTGCAACAATGGGGACCGGAACTGGACACGATGCTCCCAGTGCGACAATGCAGACCGGAACTCGACACGGTGCTCCCAGTGCGACAATGGAGACCGGAACTGGACACGGTGCTCCCAGAGTGACATTGGGGTCCGGAACTGGACATGGTGCTCCCAGTGCGACAATGGAGACCGGAACTGGACACGGTGCTCCCAGAGTGACATTGGGGTCCGGAACTGGACATGGTGCTCCCAGAGTGACAATGGGGACTGGAACTGGACGCGGTGCTCCCAGAGAGCCATTGGGGACCGGAACTGGACGCAATGCTCCCAGAGTGACAATAGGGATTTGAACTGGACACTGTGCTCCCAGTGTGACAATAGGGACTTCAACTGGATGCAGTGCTCCCAGTGCGACAATGGAGACCGGAACTGGACGCGGTGCTCCCAGTGCGACAATGGAGACCGGAACTGGACGCGGTGCTCCCAGTGCGACAATGGAGACCGGAACTGGACGCGGTGCTCCCAGTGCGACAATGGAGACCGGAACTGGACGCGGTGCTCCCAGTGCGACAATGGAGACCGGAACTGGACACGGTGCTCCCAGAGTGACAACGGGGACTGGAACTGGACACGGTGCTCCCAGTGCGACAAAAGGGACCGGAACTGGACACGGTGCTCCCAGAGAGACAATGGGGACTGGAACTGGACGCGGTGCTCCCAGATAGACAATGGGGACTGCAACTGGACACGGTGCTCCAAGTTTGACAATAGGGACTGGAACTGGATGCAGTGCTCCCAGTGCGACAATGGAGACCGGAACTGGACGCGGTGCTCCCAGTGCGACAATGGAGACCGGAACTGGACGCGGTGCTCCCAGTGCGACAATGGAGACCGGAACTGGACGCGGTGCTCCCAGTGCGACAATGGAGACCGGAACTGGATGCGGTGCTCCCTGTGCGACAATGGAGACCGGAACTGGACATGGTGCTCCCAGAGTGACATTGGGGTCCGGAACTGGACATGGTGCTCCCAGTGCAACAATTGAGACCGGAACTGGACACGGTGCTCCCAGAGTGACAATAGGGACTTGAACTGGACGCGGTGCTCCCACTGCGATGGGGGGACCGGAACCGGAGACAGTGTTCCCAGTGCGACAATGGGGACCGGAACTGGACACGGTGCTCCCAGTGCGACAATGGGGACCGGAACTGGACACGATGCTCCCAGTGCGACAATGCAGACCGGAACTGGACACGGTGCTCCCAGTGCAACAATAGGGAATTGAACTGGACGCGGTGCTCCCAGTGCAACAATGGAGACCCGAACTGGACACGGTGCTCCCAGTGCGACAAAAGGGACCGGAACTGGACACGGTGCTCCCAGAGAGACAATGGGGACTGGAACGGGACGCGGTGCTCCCAGTGCGACAATGGGGACCGGAACTGGACACGGTGCTCCCAGTGCGACAATGGGGACCGGAACTGGACACGATGCTCCCAGTGCGACAATGCAGACCGGAACTGGACACGGTGCTCCCAGTGCAACAATAGGGAATTGAACTGGACGCGGTGCTCCCAGTGCAACAATGGAGACCCGAACTGGACACGGTGCTCCCAGTGCGACAAAAGGGACCGGAACTGGACACGGTGCTCCCAGTGCGACAATGGGGACTGGAACTGGACACGGTGCTCCCAGTGCGACAATGGGGACTGGAACTGGACACGGTGCTCCCAGAGTGACAATGGGGACTGGAACTGGACACGGTGCTCCCAGTGCGACAAAAGGGACCGGAACTGGACACGGTGCTCCCAGAGAGACAATGGGGACTGGAACGGGACGCGGTGCTCCCAGTGCGACAAAAGGGACCGGAACTGGACACGGTGCTCCCAGAGAGACAATGGGGACTGGAACTGGACACGGTGCTCCCAGTGCGACAAAAGGGACCGGAACTGGACACGGTGCTCACAGAGAAACAATGGGGACCGGAACTGGACGCGGTGCTCCCAGTGCGACAATGGGGACCGGAACTGGACACGGTGCTCACAGTGCGGCAATGGGGGCCGGAACTGGACACGGTGCTCCCAGTGAGACAATGGGGGCCGGAGCTGGACACGGTGCTCCCAGTGAGACAATGAGGACCGGAACTGGACACGGTGCTCCCAGAGAGACAATGGGGACCGGAACTGGTCGCAGTGCTCCCAGTGCAACAATGGGGACCGGAACTGGTCGCAGTGCTCCCAGTGCAACAATGGGGACCGGAACTGGACACGGTGCTCCCAGTGCAACAATGGAGACCCGAACTGGACGCGGTGCTCCCAGTGCAACAATGGAGACCCGAACTGGACGCCGTGCGCCCAGTGCGACAATGGGGACCGGAACTGGACACGGTGCTCCCAGAGTGACAATAGGGAATTGAACTGGACGCGGTGCTACGAGTGCAACAATGGAGACCCGAACTGGACGCGGTACTCACAGCGCGACAATGGGGACTGGAACTGGACACGGTGCTCACAGTGCGACAATGGGGGCCGGAACTGGATGCGGTGCTCCCAGTGTGACAATGGGGACCGGAACTGGACATGGTGCTCCCAGTGCGACAATGGTGACCGGAACTGGACACGGTGCTCACAGTGCGACAATGGAGACCGGAACTGGACACGGTGCTCACAGTGCGACAATGGGGTCCGGAACTGGACGCGGTGCTCACAGTGCGACAATGGGGACCGGAACTGGACACGGTGCTCACAGTGCGACAATGGGGTCCGGAACTGGACGCGGTGCTCCCAGTGCGACAATGGGGACCGGAACTGGACGTGGTGCTCCCAGAGAGACAACGGGGACCGGAACTGGACGCGGTGCTCCCAGTGCGATAATGGGGACCGGAACTGGACGCGGTGCTCCCAGTGCGACACTGGGGACCGGAACTGGACGCGGTGCTCCCAGATAGACACTGGGGACCGGAACTGGACACGTTGCTCCCAGATCGACACTGGGCACCGGAACTGGACACGGTGCTTCCAGTGCGACAGTGGAGACCGGAACTGGACACGGTGCTCCCAGTGTGACAATGGCGACCGGAACTGGACACGGTGCTCCCAGTGCGACAAAAGGGACCGGAACTGGACACGGTGCTCCCAGAGAGACAATGGGGACTGGAACTGGACGCGGTGCTCCCAGTGTGACAATGGAGACCAGAACCGGACACGGTGCTCCCAGTCTGATAATGGGGACCGGAACTGGACGCGGTGCTCCCAGTGCGACACTGGGGACCGGAACTGGACGCGGTGCTCCCAGATAGACACTGGGGACCGGAACTGGACACGTTGCTCCCAGATCGACACTGGGCACCGGAACTGGACACGGTGCTTCCAGTGCGACAGTGGAGACCGGAACTGGACACGGTGCTCCCAGTGTGACAATGGCGACCGGAACTGGACACGGTGCTCCCAGTGCGACAAAAGGGACCGGAACTGGACACGGTGCTCCCAGAGAGACAATGGGGACTGGAACTGGACGCGGTGCTCCCAGTGCGAAGTGAAGACCGGAACCGGACGCGGTGCTCCCAGTGCGACAATGGAGACCGGAACTGGACACAGTGCTCCCAGTGTGAATATGGAGACCGGAACGGTACACAGTGCTCCCAGTGTGATATGGAGACCGGAACGGTACACATTGCTCCCAGTGTGATATGGAGACCGGAACGGTACACAGTGCTCCCAGTGTGATATGGAGACCGGAACGGTACACAGTGCTCCCAGTGTGATATGGAGACCGGAACGGTACACAGTGCTCCCAGTGTGATATGGAGACCGGAACGGTACACAGTGCTCCCAGTGTGATATGGAGACCGGAACGGTACACAGTGCTCCCAGTGTGATATGGAGACCGGAACGGTACACAGTGCTCCCAGTGTGATATGGAGACCGGAACGGTACACAGTGCTCCCAGTGTGATTATGGAGACCGGAACGGTACACAGTGCTCCCAGTGTGATATGGAGACCGGAACGGTACACAGTGCTCCCAGTGTGATATGGAGACCGGAACGGTACACAGTGCTCCCAGTGTGATATGGAGACCGGAACTGTACACAGTGCTCCCAGTGTGATATGGAGACCGGAACGGTACACAGTGCTCCGAGTGTGATATGGAGACTGGAACTGTACACAGTGCTCCCAGTGTGATATGGAGACCGGAACTGTACACAGTGTTCCCAGTGTGATATGGAGACCGGAACGGTACACAGTGCTCCCAGTGTGATATGGAGACCGGAACGGTACACAGTGCTCCCAGTGTGATATGGAGACCGGAACTGTACACAGTGCTCCCAGTGTGATATGGAGACCGGAACGGTACACAGTGGTGCAGGTTGGATTTGCCAAGATTCTAAACAAGTGTTTACATACAGTACGGCCGAGCGCAACCCAGGCTGAGTGAGCATTATTGCTGCCTTTGCGGTGATGGTTGTGGGTCCCACTCTGTATTTTTGACCCGATTACACTGGCTGACAGAATTGATGCAGTTAACATATTAGAAGACATTTTGGAAAAACCATAAAAATACAATATTATATTTAGAGGGAGATCTTTTATGAGCAACTACTATACAACCGGCACAGCAGCACAGTGGTTAGCACCGCAGCCTCACAGTGGCACAGTGGTTAGCACCGCAGCCTCACAGTGGCACAGTGGTTAGCACCACAGCCTCACAGTGGCACAGTGGTTAGCACCGCAGCCTCACAGTGGCACAGTGGTTAGCACCGCAGCCTCACAGCAGCGCAGTGGTTAGCACCACAGCCTCACAGCGGCACAGTGGTTAGCACCGCAGCCTCACAGCCTCACAGTGGTTAGCACCACAGCCTCACAGCCTCACAGTGGTTAGCACCACAGCCTCACAGTGGCACAGTGGTTAGCACCGCAGCCTCACAGCAGCGCAGTGGTTTGCACCACAGCCTCACAGTGGCACAGTGGTTAGCACCACAGCCTCACAGTGGCACAGTGGTTAGCACCACAGCCTCACAGCGGCACAGTGGTTAGCACCACAGCCTCACAGTGGCACAGTGGTTAGCACCACAGCCTCACAGTGGCACAGTGGTTAGCACCACAGCCTCACAGCGGCACAGTGGTTAGCACCACAGCCTCACAGTGGCACAGTGGTTAGCACCGCAGCCTCACAGCAGCGCAGTGGTTAGCACCACAGCCTCACAGCGGCACAGTGGTTAGCACCGCAGCCTCACAGTGGCACAGTGGTTAGCACCACAGCCTCACAGTGGCACAGTGGTTAGCACCGCAGCCTCACAGTGGCACAGTGGTTAGCACCACAGCCTCACAGTGGCACAGTGGTTAGCACCGCAGCCTCACAGTGGCACAGTGGTTAGCACCGCAGCCTCACAGCGGCACAGTGGTTAGCACCGCAGCCTCACAGTGGCACAGTGGTTAGCACCGCAGCCTCACAGTGGCACAGTGGTTAGCACCGCAGCCTCACAGTGGCACAGTGGTTAGCACCACAGCCTCACAGCGGCACAGTGGTTAGCACCGCAGCCTCACAGTGGCACAGTGGTTAGCACCACAGCCTCACAGTGGCACAGTGGTTAGCACCACAGCCTCACAGCCTCACAGTGGTTAGCACCACAGCCTCACAGTGGCACAGTGGTTAGCACCACAGCCTCACAGCGGCACAGTGGTTAGCACCGCAGCCTCACAGCAGCGCAGTGGTTAGCACCACAGCCTCACAGCGGCACAGTGGTTAGCACCGCAGCCTCACAGCGGCACAGTGGTTAGCACCGCAGCCTCACAGTGGCACAGTGGTTAGCACCACAGCCTCACAGTGGCACAGTGGTTAGCACCACAGCCTCACAGTGGTTAGCACCACAGCCTCACAGTGGCACAGTGGTTAGCACCACAGCCTCACAGCGGCACAGTGGTTAGCACCGCAGCCTCACAGCAGCGCAGTGGTTAGCACCACTGCCTCACAGCGGCACAGTGGTTAGCACCGCAGCCTCACAGTGGCACAGTGGTTAGCACCACAGCCTCACAGTGGCACAGTGGTTAGCACCACAGCCTCACAGCCTCACAGTGGTTAGCACCACAGCCTCACAGTGGTCAGCACCACAGCCTCACAGTGGCACAGTGGTTAGCACCACAGCCTCACAGCGGCACAGTGGTTAGCACCACAGCCTCACAGTGGCACAGTGGTTAGCACCACAGCCTCACAGCGGCACAGTGGTTAGCACCGCAGCCTCACAGTGGCACAGTGGTTAGCACCACAGCCTCACAGTGGTCAGCACCACAGCCTCACAGTGGCACAGTGGTTAGCACCGCAGCCTCACAGTGGCACAGTGGTTAGCACCACAGCCTCACAGCGGCACAGTGGTTAGCACCACAGCCTCATAGCAGCACAGTGGTTAGCACCACAGCCTCACAGCGGCACAGTGGTTAGCACCACAGCCTCACAGCGGCACAGTGGTTAGCACCACAGCCTCACAGCGGCACAGTGGTTAGCACCGCAGCCTCACAGTGGCACAGTGGTTAGCACCGCAGCCTCACAGCCTCACAGTGGTTAGCACCACAGCCTCACAGTGGTTAGCACCACAGCCTCACAGCCTCACAGTGGTTAGCACCGCAGCCTCACAGCGGCACAGTGGTTAGCATCACAGCCTCACAGTGGCGCAGTGGTTAGCACCGCAGCCTCACAGCAGCACAGTGGTTAGCATCACAGCCTCACAGTGGCACAGTGGTTAGCACCGCAGCCTCACAGTGGCGCAGTGGTTAGCACCGCAGCCTCACAGTGGCACAGTGGTTAGCACCGCAGCCTCACAGTGGCACAGTGGTTAGCACCGCAGCCTCACAGTGGCACAGTGGTTAGCACCGCAGCATCACAGCGGCACAGTGGTTAGCACCACAGCCTCACAGTGGCACAGTGGTTAGCACCGCAGCCTCACAGTGGCACAGTGGTTAGCACCGCAGCATCACAGCGGCACAGTGGTTAGCACCGCAGCCTCACAGTGGCACAGTGGTTAGCACCGCAGCCTCACAGTGGCACAGTGGTTAGCATCACAGCCTCACAGTGGCACAGTGGTTAGCACCGCAGCCTCACAGTGGCACAGTGGTTAGCACCACAGCCTCACAGCCTCACAGTGGTTAGCACCGCAGCCTCACAGTGGCACAGTGGTTAGCACCGCAGCCTCACAGTGGCACAGTGGTTAGCACCGCAGCCTCACAGTGGTTAGCACCACAGCCTCACAGCAGCACAGTGGTTAGCACCGCAGCCTCACAGCCTCACAGTGGTTAGCACCGCAGCCTCACAGTGGCACAGTGGTTAGCACCGCAGCCTCACAGTGGCACAGTGGTTAGCACCGCAGCCTCACAGTGGCACAGTGGTTAGCACCGCAGCCTCACAGTGGTTAGCACCACAGCCTCACAGCAGCACAGTGGTTAGCACCGCAGCCTCACAGCCTCACAGTGGTTAGCACCGCAGCCTCACAGTGGCACAGTGGTTAGCACCACAGCCTCACAGCCTCACAGTGGTTAGCACCGCAGCCTCACAGTGGCACAGTGGTCAGCACCGCAGCCTCACAGTGGCACAGTGGTTAGCACCGCAGCCTCACAGTGGCACAGTGGTCAGCACCGCAGCCTCACAGTGGCACAGTGGTTAGCACCGCAGCCTCACAGTGGCGCAGTGGTTAGCACCGCAGCCTCACAGTGGCACAGTGGTTAGCACCGCAGCCTCACAGTGGCACAGTGGTCAGCACCGCAGCCTCACAGTGGCGCAGTGGTTAGCACCGCAGCCTCACAGTGGCACAGTGGTTAGCACCGCAGCCTCACAGTGGCGCAGTGGTTAGCACCACAGCCTCACAGCGGCACAGTGGTTAGCACCACAGCCTCACAGTGGTTAGCACCACAGCCTCACAGCGGCACAGTGGTTAGCACCACAGCCTCACAGTGGCGCAGTGGTTAGCACCGCAGCCTCACAGTGGTTAGCACCACAGCCTCACAGTGGCACAGTGGTTAGCACCGCAGCCTCACAGTGGTTAGCACCACAGCCTCACAGTGGCGCAGTGGTTAGCACCACAGCCTCACAGTGGCACAGTGGTTAGCACCGCAGCCTCACAGTGGCGCAGTGGTTAGCACCACAGCCTCACAGTGGCACAGTGGTCAGCACCGCAGCCTCACAGTGGCGCAGTGGTTAGCACCGCAGCCTCACAGTGGCACAGTGGTCAGCACCGCAGCCTCACAGTGGCACAGTGGTTAGCACCACAGCCTCACAGTGGCACAGTGGTCAGCACCGCAGCCTCACAGTGGCGCAGTGGTTAGCACCACAGCCTCACAGCACCGCAGCCTCACAGCACCGCAGCACCGCAGCCTCACAGCAGCGCAGTGGTTAGCACCGCAGCCTCACAGTGGCACAGTGGTTAGCACCGCAGCCTCACAGCAGCACAGTGGTTAGCACCGCAGCCTCACAGTGGCACAGTGGTTAGCACCGCAGCCTCACAGTGGCACAGTGGTTAGCACCGCAGCCTCACAGTGGCACAGTGGTTAGCACCACAGCCTCACAGCCTCACAGTGGTTAGCACCACAGCCTCACAGCGGCACAGTGGTTAGCACCGCAGCCTCACAGCAGCACAGTGGTTAGCACCACAGCCTCACAGTGGCACAGTGGTTAGCACCACAGCCTCACAGTGGCACAGTGGTCAGCACCGCAGCCTCACAGTGGCACAGTGGTCAGCACCGCAGCCTCACAGTGGCACAGTGGTTAGCACCACAGCCTCACAGTGGCACAGTGGTCAGCACCGCAGCCTCACAGTGGCACAGTGGTTAGCACTGCAGCCTCACAGTGGCACAGTGGTTAGCACCACAGCCTCACAGCCTCACAGTGGTTAGCACCACAGCCTCACAGCGGCACAGTGGTTAGCACCGCAGCCTCACAGCAGCACAGTGGTTAGCACCACAGCCTCACAGTGGCACAGTGGTTAGCACCGCAGCCTCACAGTGGCACAGTGGTCAGCACCGCAGCCTCACAGTGGCACAGTGGTTAGCACCACAGCCTCACAGTGGCACAGTGGTCAGCACCGCAGCCTCACAGTGGCGCAGTGGTTAGCACCACAGCCTCACAGCACCGCAGCCTCACAGCACCGCAGCCTCACAGCAGCACAGTGGTTAGCACCGCAGCCTCACAGCAGCACAGTGGTTAGCACCGCAGCCTCACAGTGGCACAGTGGTTAGCACCGCAGCCTCACAGTGGCACAGTGGTTAGCACCGCAGCCTCACAGTGGCACAGTGGTTCGCACCGCAGCCTCACAGCAGCACAGTGGTTAGCACCGCAGCCTCACAGCAGCACAGTGGTTAGCACCACAGCCTCACAGTGGCACAGTGGTTAGCACCACAGCCTCACAGTGGCACAGTGGTTAGCACCACAGCCTCACAGTGGCACAGTGGTTAGCACCACAGCCTCACAGTGGCACAGTGGTTAGCACCACAGCCTCACAGTGGCACAGTGGTTAGCACCGCAGCCTCACAGTGGCACAGTGGTTAGCACCGCAGCCTCACAGCGGCACAGTGGTTAGCATCACAGCCTCACAGTGGTTAGCACCGCAGCCTCACAGTGGCACAGTGGTTAGCACCGCAGCCTCACAGCGGCACAGTGGTTAGCATCACAGCCTCACAGTGGTTAGCACCGCAGCCTCACAGCACCGCAGCCTCACAGCAGCGCAGTGGTTAGCACCGCAGCCTCACAGCAGCACAGTGGTTAGCACCGCAGCCTCACAGCACCGCAGCCTCACAGCAGCGCAGTGGTTAGCACCGCAGCCTCACAGTGGCACAGTGGTTAGCACCGCAGCCTCACAGTGGCACAGTGGTTAGCACCGCAGCCTCACAGTGGCACAGTGGTTAGCACCACAGCCTCACAGTGGCCCAGTGGTTAGCACCACAGCATCACAGTGGCCCAGTGGTTAGCACCACAGCATCACAGTGGCCCAGTGGTTAGCACCACAGCCTCACAGTGGTTAGCACCACAGCCTCACAGTGGTTAGCACCGCAGTCTCACAGCTCCAGCGACCTGGGTTCAATTCCGGGTACTGCCTGTGTGGAGTTTGCAAGTTCTCCCTGTGTCTGCGTGGGTTTCCTCCGGGTGTTCCGGTTTCCTCCCACAAGCCAAAAGACTTGCAGGTTGATAGGTAAATTGGCCATTATAAATTGCCCCTAGTATAGGTAGGTGGTAGGGGACTATAGGGACAGGTGGGGATGTGGTAGGAATATGGGATTAGTGCAGGATTAGTATAGATGGGTGGTTGATGGTCGGCACAGACTCGGTGGGCCGAAGGGCCTGTTTCAGTGCTGTATCTCTAAACTAAACCAAACCTCTTCTGCAATGACGTCACAGATCTCGGGTTAAACAGAAGGCACAAGACAGGGTGCACATGCAACATGACAGCACTCCTGGCTGGTTCTGGATTAGACTTCACCAGTGGGTAGCACTCTCTCTCTGCCCCCACTCTGACAGAAGATTGTGGATTTATCTCCCACTCCAAAGAGTTATACCCCCATCATTCGGACTGACAAAGCATCCCATCCCATTTCAGGTAATGAATGGTGCTCAAAGCATCAGTACTGAGGGAGAGCCGCACTGTCGGAGGGTCAGTACTCAGGGAGAGCCGCACTGTCGGAGGGTCAGTAATGAGCAAGTGCTGCGCCGTCGGAGGGTCAGTACTGAGGGAGTGCCGCACTGTCGGAGGGTCAGTACTGAGGGAGTGCCGCACTGTCGGAGGGTCAGTACTGAGGGAGTGCTGCTCTGTCGGAGGGTCAGTACTGAGGGAGTGCCGCACTGTCGGAGGGTCAGTACTGAGGGAGTGTCGCGCCGTCGGAGGGTCAGTACTGAGGGAGTGCCGCTCTGTCGGAGGGTCAGTACTGAGGGAGCGCCGCGCCGTCGAGTGGCTGTACTGAGGGAGAACCGCACCGTCGGAGGGTCAGTACTGAGGGAGCTCCGCACTGTCGGAGGGTCAGTACTGAGGGAGCGCTGCACCGTCAGTGGGTCAGTACTGAGGGAGCGGGGATTTAAACAGAGCAGAGAGAGCGGGGATTTAAACAGAGCAGAAAGAGCGGGGATTTAAATAGAGCAGACAGAGCGGGGATTTAAACAGAGCAGAGAGAGCGGGGATTTAAACAGAGCAGAGAGAGCGGGGATTTAAACAGAGCAGAGAGAGCGGGGATTTAAACAGAGCAGACAGAGCGGGGATTTAAACAGAGCAGAGAGAGCGGGGATTTAAATAGAGCAGACACAGCGGGGATTTAAACAGAGCAGAGAGAGCGGGGATTTAAATAGAGCAGACAGAGCGGGGATTTAAATAGAGCAGACAGAGCGGGGATTTAAACAGAGCAGAGAGAGCGGGGATTTAAACAGAGCAGAGAGAGCAGGGATTTAAATAGAGCAGACACAGCGGGGATTTAAACAGAGCAGAGAGAGCGGGGATTTAAACAGAGCAGAGAGAGCGAGGATTTAAACAGAGCAGAGAGAGCGGGGATTTAAATAGAGCAGACAGACCGGGGATTTAAATAGAGCAGACAGAGCGGGGATTTAAACAGAGCAGAGAGAGCGGGGATTTAAACAGAGCAGACAGAGCGGGGATTTAAACAGAGCAGACAGAGCGGGGATTTAAACAGAGCAGACAGAGCGGGGATTTAAATAGAGCAGAGAGAGCGGGGATTTAAATAGAGCAGAGAGAGCGGGGATTTAAACAGAGCAGAGAGAGCGGGGATTTAAATAGAGCAGACAGAGCGGGGATTTAAATAGAGCAGACAGAGCGGGGATTTAAATAGAGCAGAGAGAGCGGGGATTTAAACAGAGCAGAGAGAGCGGGGATTTAAATAGAGCAGACAGAGCGGGGATTTAAACAGAGCAGAGAGAGCGGGGATTTAAACAGAGCAGAGAGAGCGGGGATTTAAATAGAGCAGAGAGAGCGGGGATTTAAATAGAGCAGAGAGAGTGCTCCTGGTCGCTGTGAATTTAAGAGTGTTGTATTGTTCTCTTGTACTGATGCAGCAGGACAATATCTCCACCTCCCTGCAAACTTACTCTCAGTCCTTTTGATGAACTCTGCTTTAATCCCCCGTCTCTTGTTGGCCTTTAATTGCATTTTGTTTGGCATTATCAAAATCCACTTTGAGCTTTTGACATCAAACACCAGCAATGCTGGAGGTAAAGACTTTTAATCGACCTGCCCAGAGGAATTCCAAAGTGACTGATGTTTCCAAACTGTGAGGACAAGGAACCTCCTGGACACCGTACTGGTGTATCCCTGTCAATATTGGGCTAAGAATGAATGGGTGATGCAGGATATCAGAATTCAGTGGCGTGTGAATGAGACCAGGGTGCCTGATAATGGACTTCAGGCAGAGTCAATGGCTGGATGGTGGTATTGCTCGACAGCTCGTCAATCCACAAACAATTCAAGCAAGCCCCGTCCGTCAGACAAAATCCAAGCACTGCACCAACATGTGGGAGGGGAATAATCGGGGGAGGGAAAGAGAGACACTGTGAGTGATGGAGAGAGCCAAGGGGGACACAAAGGGAGAGAGAGAGAGAGTGAGACAGCATGACTGAAAGCGAGCGACAAGGCATATAAAGAGAGAGAGAGATACAGAATGAGAGAGAGAGAGAAAGACAGAATGAGAGAGTGAGAGAGATACAGAGTGAGAGAGAGAGAGACACGGAATGAGAGAGAGAGAGAGAGAGATACAGAATGAGAGAGAGAGACAGAGGGAGAGAGAGAGACAGAATGAGGGAGAGAGAGAGACAGAATGAGGGAGAAAGAGAGAAACAGAATGAGAGACAGAGACAGAATGAGAGAGAGAGAGAGAGAGAGAGAGACAGAATGAGAGAGAGAAACAGAATGTGAGAGAGAGAGACAGACATTAAGAGAGAATGAGAGAGAGAGAGAGACAGAGATAGACAGAATGAGAGAGACAGAGAGACAGAATGAGAGAGACAGAGAGAGAGACAGAATGAGAGAGAGAGACACACAGAGAGAGAGAGAGAGAGAGAGAGAGACAGAATGAGAGAGCGAGACAGAATGAGAGAGAGAGAGCGAGACAGAATGAGAGAGAGAGAGAGACAGACAGAATGAGAGAGAGAGACAGAATGAGAGGGAGAGAGAGAGAGATACAGGGGGAGAGAGACAGACAGACAGAATGAGAGAGAAAGAGACAGAATGAGAGAGAGAGACAGAGAGAGACAGAATGAGAGAGAGAGACAGAGAGAGACAGAATGAGAGAGAGAGACAGAGACAGACAGAATAAGAGAGAGAGTGAGACAGACAGACAGAATGAGAGAGAGAGACAGATCCAGAATGAGAGAGACAGATTGATAGAGATTAAGACAGACAGTGATCCAGAATGAGAGAGACAGATTGATAGAGATTAAGACAGACAGTGATCCAGAATGAGAGAGACAGAGTGATAGAGATTAAGACAGACAGTGATCCAGAATGAGAGAGACAGAGTGATAGAGATTAAGACAGACAGTGATCCAGAATGAGAGAGACAGATTGATAGAGATTAAGACAGACAGTGAAACAGAATGAGAGAGACAGTGAAACAGAATGAGAGAGACAGTGATACAGAATGAGAGAGACAGTGATACAGAATGAGAGAGACAGATTGATAGAGATTAAGACAGACAGTGATATAGAATGAGAGAGACAGAGTGAGAGAGATTAAGACAGACAGTGATACAGAATGAGAGAGACAGTGATACAGAATGAGAGAGACAGTGATACAGAATGAGAGAGACAGATTGATAGAGATTAAGACAGACAGTGATACAGAATGAGAGAGACAGTGATACAGAATGAGAGAGACAGATTGATAGAGATTAAGACAGACAGTGATATAGAATGAGAGAGACAGAGTGATAGAGATTAAGACAGACAGTGATCCAGAATGAGAGAGACAGTGATACAGAATGAGAGAGACAGATTGATAGAGATTAAGACAGACAGTGATACAGAATGAGAGAGACAGTGAGACAGAATGAGGGAGACAGATTGATAGAGATAAAGACAGACAGTGATACAGAATGAGAGAGACAGAGTGATAGAGATTAAGACAGACAGTGATACAGAATGAGAGAGACAGTGATACAGAATGAGAGAGACAGATTGATAGAGATTAAGACAGACAGTGATACAGAATGAGAGAGACAGTGATACAGAATGAGAGAGACAGATTGATAGAGATTAAGACAGACAGTGATACAGAATGAGAGAGACAGTGATACAGAATGAGAGAGACAGATTGATAGAGATTAAGACAGACAGTGATACAGAATGAGAGAGACAGTGAGACAGAATGAGAGAGACAGATTGATAGAGATTAAGACAGACAGTGATATAGAATGAGAGAGACAGATTGATAGAGATTAAGACAGACAGTGATACAGAATGAGAGAGACAGATTGATAGAGATTAAGACAGACAGTGATACAGAATGAGACAGACAGTGATACAGAATGAGAGAGACAGATTGATAGAGATTAAGACAGACAGTGATACAGAATGAGAGAGACAGATTGATAGAGATTAAGACAGACAGTGATACAGAATGAGACAGACAGTGATACAGAATGAGAGAGACAGATTGATAGAGATTAAGACAGACAGTGATATAGAATGAGAGAGACAGATTGATAGAGATTAAGACAGTGACACAGAATGAGAGAGACAGTGAGCCAGAATGAGAGAGACAGATTGATAGAGATTAAGACAGACAGTGATACAGAATGAGAGAGACAGATTGATAGAAATTAAGACAGACAGTGATACAGAATGAGAGAGACAGATTGATAGAGATTAAGACAGACAGTGATACAGAATGAGAGAGACAGATTGATAGAGATGAAGACAGACAGTGATACAGAATGAGAGAGACAGTGATACAGAATGAGAGAGACAGATTGATAGAGATTAAGACAGACAGTGATACAGAATGAGAGAGACAGATTGATAGAGATTAAGACAGACAGTGATCCAGAATGAGAGAGACAGATTGATAGAGATTAAGACAGACAGTGATATAGAATGAGAGAGACAGATTGATAGAGATTAAGACAGAGAGTGATCCAGAATGAGAGAGACAGTGATGCAGAATGAGAGAGACAGAGTGATAGAGATTAAGACAGACAGTGATCCAGAATGAGAGAGACAGTGATACAGAATGAGAGAGACAGTGAAACAGAATGAGAGAGACAGATTGATAGAGATTAAGACAGACAGTGATCCAGAATGAGAGAGACAGTGATACAGAATGAGAGAGACAGATTGATAGAGAATAAGACAGACAGTGATACAGAATGAGAGAGACAGTGATACAGAATGAGAGAGACAGATTGATAGAGAATAAGACAGACAGTGATACAGAATGAGAGAGACAGAGTGATAGAGATTATGACAGAGAGTGATCCAGAATGAGAGAGACAGATTGATAGAGATTAAGACAGACAGTGATCCAGAATGAGAGAGACAGTGAAACAGAATGAGAGAGACAATTGATAGAGAATAAGACAGACAGTGATACAGAATGAGAGAGACAGAGTGATAGAGATTAAGACAGACAGTGATCCAGAATGAGAGAGACAGTGATACAGAATGAGAGAGACAGATTGATAGAGATTAAGACAGACAGTGATCCAGAATGAGAGAGACAGTGATACAGAATGAGAGAGACAGATTGATAGAGATTAAGACAGAGAGTGATCCAGAATGAGAGAGACAGTGAGACAGAATGAGAGAGACAGATTGATAGAGATTGAGAGAGACAGTGATCCAGAATGAGAGAGACAGATTGATAGAGATTGAGAGAGACAGTGATCCAGAATGAGAGAGACAGTGATACAGAATGAGAGAGACAGATTGATAGAGATTAAGACAGAGAGTGATCCAGAATGAGAGAGACAGTGATCCAGAATGAGAGAGACAGTGATACAGAATGAGAGAGACAGATTGATAGAGATTAAGACAGAGAGTGATCCAGAATGAGAGAGACAGTGAAACAGAATGAGAGAGACAATTGATAGAGAATAAGACAGACAGTGATACAGAATGAGAGAGACAGAGTGATAGA